>NW_022602673.1:0-33180 GCF_008692095.1 Etheostoma spectabile | reverse complement strand
AACAATGCATCATCCAACAGGGTAATGTAACGTAAGTAAGAAAACAAAGAAAATAATGTATAACGTGGTAAATGTCTCCACCTCTCCGCTGGCCCAGTGGCAGTTTCCTCTCAGAGTTCATGTTGAAGTGCCTCCCAGTCTCCTACACTCTTCCCGGGGCCTGTTGCACGAAAGTAGAATAAAGATATCCAGGATAAGTGAAAAAGCGCAGCTTGACTTAGTGTGATCTGCTCATCCCGGCTTAATCGGTTGCACGTTTTTGCCGAGCCAGGATAAACAGGTGGAGCTATGTCAAGCCAGGTGTAGATAGCTGGGATAAGTGAACGTTCACGGCTTTCTCAAATAGACCACGTTATCGATCACAGATTTACTGATGCAGAGATGAGAAGACGCATGCGCCAATGTTTCACCCAATGGACAGCAGCTTCGAATGGAAAGTAACGAGGGGGGAAAGAATATGGAAAAAGGGAAATAAGGCTCTTATCAAACGGAGAGAAAAAGCCCAACATAGCGGACCCGACTGAATTGTGGGGGTTTAAAATAATCTACTTGCCTCAAAAGTGAGCAGAGGGAACTAATATTCCTCGGGAAATGGACCCTACGGACTTTAGGCTTAATTTCAACCCTTTTTTACAACGTGAGAACATGTTTTACAACCACGCACAAATCTCTATAAGCTATATCTAATTCTTTGTACAATTAATGTTCATACAGAACAATCAGAAAGGGACAACAACTAGAAAAAAAAGTAAATGACTTCAATACACGCTGTGAACATATATGTAAAAAAATATTCATGTTTTTTTTATCTTCTGACAAGTGACCGCACCAAAAAAAAGATTAAGAAGCATTGTGGTGTTCCCGGTGTGATGAATGTAAACCACACTACATACGTGCTGTATATAGGCCACGTTATTGGTCCAGGGATGGGAGACTTATTGAGAAGGTTATGAAACCAATGTAAGCTATAACAAAAAACAATAGGCCCACTTATTAAGGAGTAACACAAACTACCCTTCATTAGAGAAGGACAAGCAACAAGAAAATGAAACATGAATGTAGTGGTCTCTGACCAGTCTGCCATTATTATCATCTGGAATATCTCTACATTAATATCATCACACTTAATCTGGAGCGTCCTGTAGAAACCTGAAGCTGAGACCACGGACGCTGCGCTGCTCATCTCTACTTTTACAGAGAGAGTGTGACACTGACACAACTCGCAAGTCTGCTGGCAGGCAATAGCCACCGGCCACCGGGCACCGGGCAGCGGCCGCACGCCAGGCAGCCTCGACACTACCGTCCCACCGGGAAAAGTCCCCACTCCGGATCAGGGTGCCAGTGCAACCATGTCTAACATCTAATCAGCTGTAGTAGGGTTTAAATCAAACTCGCGAAAAAAAAGTGACAAGTAGGCTAATGCATGTTAATAAAAATAAAGCAGAGAACACATGCAGAAGACAACGCAATAACTATTAAACACGTTTATTCGGATCAGACGGCAGCTGATTTGACACATGAGACTCCAGGATTAATCTTAGCCCGGCTGTTAGCCTGCTCTGGACCAGGCTAGCCCCAAAGAATAAATCTCCATGTTACTTGGCTGGGCTTAATTCAATCTGGTTTCGTGCAACCGAGTCCAAGCTAAATTCATCCAAGATAACTTGAATATCCCGGCTTAATCCCTTATCCTGGGTTCGTGCAACAGGCCCCCGAGCTGCATTTGAGAAATAATTCGGAACTCACAACACAATAACAAACGTTAGCAGGAGCTAGCTGCGGCTAACGTTAGCTTAGCGCGCTCACAATATGTAAAGTAATGCACGTTAACAGGAGCTAGCTGCTGCTAACGTTCGCTTAGCGCGGTCACAACATGTAAAATAATGTACGTTAGCAGGAGCTAGCTGCGGCTAACGTTAGCTTAGCGCGGTCACAACAAGTAAAAATGCACGTTGTTAGCAGGAAACTAGCTGCGGCTAACGTTAGCTTAGCGCGCGGACTCTCTGCAAACAACAGTAAACGCGTTTTCCGGTCAGAGAAGAAAACAGACCTTCTCTTTGTAGCTTTGTTTCAGTTTAGGAAGCGAAACACTGGCACGTTTTACTCCGCCGTCCTCATCACAAGGTAAAATGCAAACAAAATGGAACGGAGGTTGTAGCTTTCCGGGAAACGGAAACACAAAGACAACTTCCGCTACACTCCTCTGCCCTTCAAAATAAAAACGTGTTTTAACCCTGTAAGCATAGACGAGTAGACATCCTTTTTTTTTTTTTTTTTTTTCTTTATTAACAAATAACACTACAAAAATTCAGACACCACAGATCAAAATATGAAGTTATGTGAAGAAGAAAATTATAAAAAATCAAGTAACAATATTTACAAAAAAAAACAACATAAACAAAAGCATCAAATATACATCATAGTCATAAAAAAGAAAAAAAAAAAAGGAATAAGAAAGTGACAGATTTGCAAAGACGTATAGAATGTGACAACAGAGGTTCTTAATCAAATAGATTAGAGTATATATCAGAAATAAATATAGCTTTTTTATTCGTTATTAAATGAAGAGACTCAAAATATGTGTCAACTTCAATTTGAAATAATTTAAAGGAGGGTTTTGAAGTGGACAACTTAGATTTATGAACATCAAATTTCCAAATATAATAAAAAGATTAACAATGTTACATAAATTTCTATCTTTACATTCAAACAATGTAATAATATGTTTCCCTTCCAGAGTGACTGTGTGTGTTGTTTTAGAAATCATATAATTTTCAAAACTTTTCTAAATGTAATACAGAATGAACAACCATAAAAAAAGATGAATTAACGATTCTTGTTCGGACTTAAAACCTACAATACTTGGTCGACTGGCATACATTTTGAGATGAACAAGTTTGTAGGGTATATTTTGTGGAATATTGTAAATGTAAATCCCTCACTATTTCGAGATACAATATCTAAAAGGAACAAGCCACGCCTTATGCCAGTTAATTCATTAAAGTGAGAATTTCAGAAAAATTCCCATGAGTGGTTCTTTAAATTTAGAAAGCATTTTCTGATGTGCTAAATTACAATTCCTGCTCGTATATTCATACCATATAAAACAAAGAGTAAAATTAAATTCAGGAACTTCGTTTTGTTTTTTATAACTTTCCTTACCTCTAATATGCCATTAGGGATAGAATTGAAGATTGAGTGATATTCTTTGAACGTTAACGGGAATGCTTTCTCTCTGAGAAAGCCTCCATAGTTTAATAATTGGCTATAACAATGAAAAATATCCTTTATAAAGATAATACCTTTATCAATCCATTTCTGCAAATACAGTGACTTGTTCCTCTTAGTAATGTATTCATTATTCCACAAGATGGCTTTGGTGTGGAGAAAAGTTGTGAGAATAACACAACTTCCATGCCAGTAGACGTCGTATTCATAGTGATAGAAATTCTGACATGACATAAAGTCACCAGACATTTCCAGTTTGAACATCAATCTGATTGAAAAACCTACTGTTGTGTCTTTATAAACAGAACAGGGCAGAGGTAGTTTTTATGTGATGTATCGACCATGAATCACACATAAAAATAAGATAGAGAAACAGATAGTGGCCGTAAAGTCAGATATTTTAATAAGTTGAAGAAACAATATGATTATATTATTAGAGTCTACTTGAAGCATTATATTTGTCTCTCTCTCTCGCTCACACACACACACACACATACACACACACACACACACGCACACACACCACACACACACGCACACACACACACACACACACACACAACACACACCACACACACACACACGCACAGTAACAATGTTGTTCTGCATCCATCTCCTCTCAGCCCTTGACATTTAGCAGCCCCACTAAAACACACACACACACACAACACCACACACAGACATTAGGGTTACATAATATTGACAAAATGTGATATTGCAATATCGATATGAATTCTGATATTTTTAAACATTGATGTTAGCAATCCCTGTGGGGCGATTAATTAATTATTATTAATATTATTAATTGTTACTGCATGTACAAATCAACTTTTGCTGCTTTTTTGCCATTGCAGCCCAGGCTACTGATTCGTCTGAATGCCTTTTTGGAGGTGGCTTGTGATGTTTAAGGCTATGAATGTGGTGTTTCTCATGTTGTAATATGCTGGTGATATATTTTGTCCACAAGGGGGCCCACTTGGTTAAACCCAGAGAGAAACGCATATCACTAAAGAGGAATAAGCTCATTAAAGAATAAGCTAAGGTCACCAGTTGTTTTAGATCAACTCAAAATAGTGCTACCCTGTCGTTGACATAGTTATAAATACGTGATTGGAAGCCTCTTCACATAAGACTTGAGCGTTAGCTCACTGTGAAGAGCTGTGGGCTTGGGTATACAATCTGTTTTATGTATTGCCAAAAGATCGAAACCAGCTCGACCCGAACTTGAATGATTATATTTTTTGTAGGTGGCTGTGATGTGGTGCTTACTTAGACAAGCATTTTTCAGGGCAGTGGCTGGGAAACAATTCAAAAATGGCCGGAATATGTTTGGGATTGTTGAGGAATCTGGTGGCAGAGGCAGAACACCTACCACTGGAAACAGTAGGGACGTAACATCTAGCTGGCTACGATGTCAGTACAGTAACATCAAAGATCTTTATGAACATTAATAATAATCACAATTTTTTTATGAATTCATTTATTTAAAAAAACTATTGAAAAAACTAGCTTTTTCTAGGAACTTCTTCATTCCTTTTTTTGTTTTCATGACTGGCTGTCATTGGTTGTGATACTCCCAAAGACAGTTCTTGTACTCTGAAAAGCAAAGGCGAACTTGCTGCATTGCATGTTGGTGTATCCTTTATTGCAGTATCTGCAGCGTCCTGTCTTCCATGGGAAATGTGCAACTAGGTCCTTGCTTACATCCAGTGGGAGGTGTGCACATCTCTTGGGACTGTCTCTTCTGAGCCTTCAGAGGGCTTCTTGATGTCCCTGTCTGTGTTGCTGGGCTCGCTTTGCCTGGAGATGGTCGTCCTCTCTTTGGAGCTTGAAGTGTTGAGCAGGATGAGAGAGGATGTTAGCCGTGCCTGAAACTGTCTGCTGTAATTACGTACATGTACCAGCGACAGGATTTGATGGGGAACTCACAATTGGCTGTAATGACTCCAACAAATCCAAGCCATTGTAAAACAAATTGCCACCCCCGGTGACTTTCTTCCATGTCCCCATAAACACCCATATATTTGAGCTGGCAATTTGGAAACCTTCCCTGATAACTTGATAAGACAGAGAAGGTGATATTAAAAAATCAACCTCTACACTGACCACATCTAGCTTAAAGTAGGCTAACAGGTAAAATATCCTTGAACTGAAAACAGTGTGTTGGTGGGGGCATGTTGAGCAGTCACCGTACTTCATGTTAACTGAAGGAGCTCCAAATTTAGACTCAGTTGAACATATTGAAAAAGAACTTTAAATTCTTTAATTTACCTATCTTAACCTATCTTCTGCTGAATTCATTGTTTGTGGCAAGCCCTTTAAAACCTTTTCTGGACTTGCCTTTTTCCAAATCCTGTGTGAACGTTTAGCTTACTAAATGACTTAAGTTAGCCAGTAATTGCTGCATTTTCATCAAATCTTCTTTCTGATTGTTGTGTGCCTTCAATAGCATAAGTGTTGATTATAGGAAAGAAGCTGCCTGGAAAACCCATGTGGAGAATGTTGGTGGGGGGATGTTGAGCAGTCACCTGTACTTCATGTTAATTTAAAGGAGCTCCGAATTTGGACTCAGTTGAACATATTGAAGATATTTCCATAATATTGACCCAAATGTCAGTCTATTTCCCATCTGGAAGGGACATTTCTGGACAAAGGTGGACATTTTGGACAGAAACATTGGTGGATCTTGATTCCCACCACAAGATTTAGTCTTCATTGCACATCCCGCGCAATGTATTGCCATTGTCAAGCACATTGCCACACTGGCGACTCTCCTCCATGTCCCCATAAACACCCATATATTTGGGATGACAATTTGGAAACCTTCCTTTGATAACTATGACCTGGATGATGGAGAACCTACTATATCATGACATAGTTGACTTACTATGTTATTATTTCTGTGAGAGATCCTACTGAACATTGGGGCATTGAGTCAGGATGGCCGAGTTGTCCAAGGCGCTGCGTTCAGGTCGCAGTCTCCACTGGAGGTGGGGGTTGAATCCCATTTCTGACATGATGCGCTACTTGAATAGCCAAATAAAAACCTTTCTTTGATATATTGTCTTGTTTTTTAAAAGTAACAGTGTGCAATATTGGAAACGACATAAAGCCCCAAATAGCCCTTAACAATGAACAGTTGAAAGTGAGAATAGTGCAAAGAGTAGATAATCTGTCGGTGTCTGGCTAGATGTTTTTTTTAAATGTTGAGTTTGTTCTGGAAACACACTCCGCACTCTTGTTTGCTAAAAACACAGTCATAAGTGACGATCCTCTCCGATCGATCAGTAGTCTGCAGATTTCCAAGTCACCTTTTGGTATCGCCTCTGCTCGCTTGGAACCTCAACTGAGGCAGTACTAAAAATAGTACCTGGTAGCAGGTCCCAGGGACTAATCCTGTCGGCTCGCTGCAGCGGGCGGGGTTTCTGCTCAGTTTCCCCTGCGACTGAAAGACACACACAATCACACACGGTGGATGCAGGAAAAAACCATAGACAGTTAAAGAAATAGACCGACAGATCCCATTGCTCTGGACGGAGACCAGTGAAGGAAAATAGAAGCATAGTAGAGCATAATAGAAGCTAGACGTTACTGCGTGGCCTCCAACTGAGCTTGAAGACGTAGATGTGACGTGAACAACGTGTCTGAAAGTTGTAAGTCTTCTGGTAGCTGTGCAAGAGAAATCTCAATCATTCCAATCAGCAGAGACGAAGAGCGTAGGTATATGTTAGGAGATAACATAGGCACAGGCTAATTACTGCTAACTAACATGCTAGTTAACATTAGTAATTAAACCTAAACAGCTAATGGAAGTCCAAACTGTCTGCGAGCTTCTCCTGACAATACGGTGATTTGTCGACTATGCAACGGTAAGTCACGTGGTTAGGATGCAATCGTTATTTTTAAAAAAACGTCTGTACGTAGCCATAACGTGAGCTACAAGGTAATGGAGCCTTTTATACATTGTTGTGTTTCTTTAGAAATATAAAATGGACAAATAGAGTCTTGACACGCTTCTGATGTAAAGTTATTCACTGTTGAAGTGGCGCCAAAATGAATGGCAGTCAATGGAATATTAACTGCAGGTGATGGCTTAGTAGCATTAAAATGGTGCCATGGGAGCTACGCTTAGAGAGAAGAGGCTTAAAAACAACAGATGCGATGTACAGGATGACCTAAATTGAGGACAACTACATTACAGAAGGTGCAATGATAAGTCAAAGTCCAACAAGTACTCAAACTGTGTGATTGTGTGTCCCAGCCTGGCCCCCCCTACTACAGCATGTGATGATCCACAATTTGCATGTGGAGTCCCATCAATTCCTGTTTTTCACCTTTATGAGTCAAAAAAAGTGGCTGGTAAAAAGTGACAGTGGCGGGTGGATTTTTTAATTTACCCACCACTGTGGCAGGTGGTCGAAAAAGTTAACTTCATACCCTGACCGGGACGCTGTGACATCACTGCTGGGTGGGGTTTAAGGATGCATGATGTCACTTAAGACAGTGATTCCCAAAGTGGGGGTCGGGACCCACAGGGGGGTCGCGAGCCAGAGGGGGGGGGCTCGCAAGTAGATTTCCAGAAATAAAATTAAAATTAAAAACGATTAGAAATGGCAAATGTTAGCCATGATTTTAACACAAGATAATGATTTTAACACGTGTAAGTCTAAGACGCTGGCTGAGTTTTGGATTTCGGTTGAAAGGGAATACCCACAGTTATCCAGGGCGGCTCTGGATGTTCTGATGCCGTTTGGCACTACCTACTCGTGCGAAAAGACTTTCTCAGCACTGATGCACCTTAAAATAAATACAGATGGCAACTGAATGTGGAGGATGATCTCCGAGTAGCGGTCTCCAACATTAAACCAAGATTGGACTTGCTGTGCTCCAAACATACTGCACATCCATCTCATTAGGTGAGGTTAAGTTCAAATTAAAGTAATGAGTAAATTACTGTAGAATAATGTCATGGCTGTTGTGTTATTTTGTGTTGTCAATATGCTCGTGTTTGTGTTTGTGTATGCCTATAGTGCGTGCGCGGTTGCGCGCAATGTTTATACACGTTTAAAGTGGGGGGGTCGCAAGTCAATTGCACCGTTACTTTGGGGGTCGTGGGCTGAAAGTTTTGGGAACCCCCTGACTTAAGGGACCGGCCGCCCGGTGTGAGCGTCTTCCAGGCTCTTCCTCACAGAGTGGCCCAGAGGCGATTTTCAAATAATCAATGTACTAGTTTTTATCACAGGTAACAAAAATGGTTGATGAATCCACCAGGTGAATATTATATCATATGTTTGTGTTGCTCAACTTTTCATGTGTTTTATATGTACCATAAATTCAGTCAAGTGAAGATGGAGAAAGGGAGATGGAAACGTGCTGTGCTTTGTTTCAGCCACTAGATGAAGGCAGAACTTCCCTGACGGACTAACAGGATGCAGAGGGAAAACCAGACACACAGTTGGGAAAGATTTCTGAGTGAAGATCATACACCTGATGTGTAAAGAGATACTGATTGAGCATTTTTCACATCCTTTCTTAGACATGTGTACAGCCTCTGTTGTCATTGTTACTTAATAATTAAACAAAGTAGCATTTTCAGGCTGGAGGATGTTTGGGCTCTGGACCATATTTTTATATTTTCAATGCTTTGTCTTTGATTTGTTTTCTCGTGGGGACCTACATCTCCAGTGTATTCAGTGAAAAGGACCAGTAGCTGTATGGGTTGACTGAAGTCTGCCTGTTTTTAATGCTGAATGTTTCAATTGACCAAGGATCCTGCACAAACTTTACAGATCGGCCACTTTAAGAACAGATATATCTTTACTAGATTTTGTTTAAGACTTCAAGATTGATCTAATCGCAATCGCGATGTCACGTCTTTGCTGTCTCTTTTCCTCTCGCTTTCCTCTCACACAGCACTCTGACGCCACTCACAGTCTCTCAACGGGCCATTCTCCCTCTCACTAATGCTTGATGTGTGTTTCTGTGCTAATAATAATAACATGCATTTTATTTATACAGCGCTTAACATGGCACTCAAAGACACTTTACAGTAACATTTAGCACATTAAAAATGTTTTATGAATCTGCCCTCTGACACTACCCCATGGATGTATTAGTGGTTACTTAGTAACAACATCTATCAAAGCTATAACCACGCAGTGTGTTTAGGCAGAAGTGTGTGTGTTGTGCACAGTCACGTGAGTATCAGTGTAGAGGGTTTCACAGCATGCAGACATTATAATAACTAGTTATCAAAGCCTATTAGCCATTATCTCGAATGTCTTTGCTTATGAGGATACCTTATGTATTAAATTAATAGGAATTTGTGTATTTTCTTTTTAATTTAGTCAAATGTTACGTTATTTAAGAAAGAAAATTGACCCCTTTTTTTTTTGGAAGCTCGTTTGCCTTTGTTCAAGTTGATTTACACACATTTCACAATTGGAATAGCCTACTTCTACATTTTCCACGGAGCTTTTAGGAAAATAAAGGTCCAGGAGGATCTTTAATGTAGACTGTCCCCATCACCAGCGGGAGGCAGCAGTGCAGTAACACTGTCTAGTCTGCCGGTAATGGACAGAAGAAGAAGAACACTGCCGGAATACTACAATGAGAAGAAGACGACTACGGTTTATACGTTACCGACCTAAAGACCGGGCGTTCAACGGAGTGAAGCCGTTAGCTGGATCCAAATAACGGCAGAAACCCCGAGGAGTTAGCTAGTTTGTTACTTAGACATGGACCGACACCGGAAACAGCAGGAGGTGGTTTTAAAACCGGAAACGAAACTGCGAGGAGAAGGTTTGTGTTCTTTTTACTGCTCTGCAAATAATGCTAAGCTAACGTGAGCTAAACCATTCTCAGCCTGTTAGCCGGAGCTAGCTCCTCAAGGTAATGGCCCTCGTGTATCAACCCAACCTAGAAATGAGCGCATGAATCCTCATTTTACGACAGGCTTCACGTGGGATTCATGAAACGTTCGTAGCACACCAAGCCGAGCGTGAGAATGGTCGTACATTGATAAACTGGCTGGAAACCAGTGTTGCCAGATCTCGCGAAACAAATAAGCAATCAGGCCTGTGAAAACAAGCGACTTTTTCTGCGGAACCCCCCCTAAGATCCCGGTACGGGCATGGTTTTACAATCCGTGGGGACGGATTGTCAATTTCCATCCATGTGGACTAAACTGTACACACAGTAGAGTTTATGTATTATCTCCTCCTGAGCTTCAGGACAATGACCAGTGTTGCCAGATCTTGCGAGACAAATACGCAACAAGGCCTGTGAAAACAAGCCCAAAATAAGCAACTTTTTCTACGGAGCCCCCCTAAGATCCTGGAAGAGAAAAATAAATCAAACTGTGTGCACGGTTTTGCAATCCATGTGGACAGATTGGTAAACTGTACACACAGTAGGCTAGAGTTTATTTATTTTCTCCCCCTGAGCTTCAGGACAATGACCACAGGAGGGAGTTAAACCCCCTTTTAACACTATTTATCATTAGAAAACTGATGGGATTTGAAATATAGACACTTTTTCACAGTGATTTTGAGTTGTTCTTGTTCCCCACGACGGGTTGAATCCATTCTTTTCCTCCTTTCTCTTTCTCCCAGTCTTTGTTATACTTCCCGTATTTCACCCACTTTATATCGGGCATTTATTCCTCCAAAAACTCTCCTACAGTCCACTCACCATCAGTCGCTACTCGCGCACTTTCCTAACCAGAAAACAACAGACTGCCCTGCTCTGCCTCTGATTGGCTGGTACTCGTTTCCATCTGGGTCAGAGCCAATTAGAAGCAGGAAGTGGGTGGGAAATAACGCTGCTGTCTATAGTGTTTATGGGGAAAGGTGCGGGATCGAGCAAACCGGCAAAGACAAGCTGGGAACAAGCCCAAATAAAATAAGCAACTACACTTAAGTGACAAGCCCCAAAAAAACGCAACCCGCGACTACCAATATTTGTAAGCGACTTTACAAAAAAACAAGCCCAAAGTCGCTTATAATAAGCGGACTTGGCAACACTGACAATGACCACAGGAGGGAGTTAAACCACCTTTTAACATCAGAAAACTGATGGGATATCAAATATACACTTTTTCACAGTGATTTTTGAGTTGTTCCCCACAACGGGTTGGATCTACTCTTTTACTCCTTTCTCTTTCTCCCAGTCTTTGTTACATTTCTTACCACATTTTGCCCACTTTATCCCGGTTATTTATTCCTCCAAAAACGTTCCTACTGCCCAGTCAACATCAGTCACTACTCGCGCATTTACCTAACCAGAAAAAAACAGATTGCCATGCTCTGCGTCTGAATGGCTAGCACTCGTTGCCATCTGGGTCAGAGCCAATTAGAAGCAGGAAGTGGGCGGGGAAAAAAACTGTCTTCAGTGTGTATGGGGAAAGGTGAGGGACCGAGGGAACATGCAAGACATACTCCTATGTTTAAATAACACATAGAAAATATCTGCTTGACAACTATATAAATAAGCAACTTCACTTTAGAAACGAGCCCCAAAAAAAACGCAACCCACGACTAACAATATTTGTTAGCGACTTTACAGGAAAACAAGCCCAACAAAAAACAAGCTTAAAAAGAGCGGATTTGACAACACTGCTGGAAACTATCAGTTTTGAGACCTCAAACCTACAATTTACGACATGGCGAGAAGTAGTCCGACTAAGAAGCGTCACTTTTCGGAGGTGGAGATTATATTCTTTATTTACAGACTCAAGGTCCAAATGATTTAAAAACAATACAAGAGGGGTTCAGACCATACACAGACATAAATACATAAGACAAACTGATCCCCAACAACATCACAAAAGAAACACACATACATACAAGATTGAAACGCTGAGATCTCAGGTGCATTTGCACTAACGTGTGTACTATTTGGCAGCCTGAAATCTCAATCAGTCCATCAAAATGTATTTATAAAGCACTTTACAGCAACCAGCAGGTATTCAAAGTGCCAAGAGTAAAAATACATGTCATGTAATAGAAAGAGTGAACATAGAAAACAGTAAAATCAGAAAAGGTTACAAAGAAAGAGAAGAATTAAATTGTCCCACCACTGCTAGGTATGAAAAGCCCCTGGGGGCGGATGTTGTAACTTGAGAGTCTCGGGGCAGCAACTGCAAAAGCCGTGCTTTTGGTCGTGCCTGCTCAGGAAAGGCTTAACTTTAGTCATCTGGAAAAAGCTAATTCTAAAATTACTGATCTGCTTGTCAAATTTCATGCTGCAATCAAAAGTAACTCCCGGGTTTTTGACAGCTGACCTAGTGTAAGATGCCAGAGCTCCCGAACTCAAAGCTGGACCAGATAAAGAAAAAATTGCTCCAAGTGCTACACTGAAGTTGGCAGTTTGATAAATGCAAGTTAGGGTCGATTATTTTTTTTTATTTTTTATTTAACCTTTATTTAACCAGGAAGTCCCTTGAGATTGAAATCTCTTTTTCGAGGGAGACCTGGCCAAGACGGCACACCAGTTACAATTTAAACAAATACAGCACAGACAAAATCTCACATAGAGGAAAGGACAGGTCACATAGGGCAGTTACATTTTTGAATAACATGACATTTTAACATGGCCTTAAACTCATTCAATGGGACTAGATTATTTAAATGGATCAAGTTTTGCAAATTATTCCAAGACCAAGGAGCGGAGTAAGAGAAGGCTTTCTTCCCCAGCTCAGTAAAAACCCTTGGAACCTGGTAAGAGCGCCACCTGGTGGAACGGAGATGAAAATGGCTGGAATTTAGCTTGAGGAGATTACATAAATATGCCGGCAGTTTACCCAACATGGCCTTGTATAAAAAAATATAAAAATGAAGTTGTCTACGTAGACTTAGTGACGGCCAGCCTACCAGTTCATACAGCGTACAATGATGAGTACGTGCATAAGAGTTAGTTAAGAAGCGCAAAGCACTATGGTACACAGAGTCTAACAGGTGGAGAGTACTAGAGGCAGCATGCATGTAGACAACATCACCATAGTCCAAAACACTTAAAAAAGTAGCCTGAACAAGTGTTTTTCTGGCTGACATGTTAAAACAAGTTTTATTTCTAAAATAAAACCCCAGCCTTAGTTTCAGCTTTTTTACAAGTTTTTCAACATGAACTTTAAAAGAAAGTTTGTTGTCCAGCCAAAAACCTAAATACTTATATGATGAAACATTTTCAATTAAGTCTCCGCTTAATGTGTTAATAGTAATTAATAATAATATATTATCTGGGGATTGGGAACGAGCCCTTGAAAACGTCATAAATTTGGTTTTCTTAGTATTTAGCACTAACTTAAGGCCATGTAGAGAAACTTGAAGCTGTTGAAAGGCCAACTGAAGGTCATGCATGGCTTGATTCAGTGAAGAGGCAACTGAATATATCACAGTATCATCGGCATAAAGGTGCAGTTTAGCAGTTTGCACGTCTTTCCAATGTTATTTATGAATATAGAAAATAAAATGGGGGCTAAAATCGAACCTTGAGGAACACCCATAGAAATTTCTAAAAAGTCTGATTTAAGACCATCTATAGAAACACATTGCGTTCGCTCTGTAAGATAGTTTTTGAACCAAGTAATAGCTGTGTTTCCTATGCCAATGTTAATTAATCTATCTAGTAATAGCTTATGGTCAACTGAGTCAAATGCTTTGGACAGATCCACAAATTAGAAATGATATTCTGTAATATTTCGATCTTTGTGTGCTAAAAAGGCACATAAGTTCCTGTAGATGGCAATACACATTCTCCTTTTTTTTTGTCAAATAAATGAAAAGCCTGTTGAAATCATCAATTTTTTTCCCTCTTGCTGTGTCAAAATCTCCCCTAGCTTTCCTCAGAGACGGTCCCAGTAATGTGCTTAAAGTCAAGTCCAATTCAGTTTGTGCATAATTACATGCTATAACAATTTTTTTTTAATACTGTATCCTACTTTGGGGATAATTAAGCTATAGGTCATATGCTGAAGTATATTTCTGGAGTGTTTAAAGATTAAAAGAAAAAATAACAAGAACTGTACAGAACCAAAAACCGTGACTCCAAGTCCGTGATACGATCCGAACCGTGTTTTTTTTTTAACCCTGCCACCCTTAGTGCAAAGTGTAATATGTAATGCTGTCAGGTGAAAAACTAGTAACGTTAGAAAAACTACACCACACCGGATCTAGCTAGACCGGAATCAAAACAGGCACGCTGCACACACGCCAGTTGGGCTTGCGAGCTGGCCAAAAAGAGCAAATTATGATTTATTAAGCATGATCATTTATTTTTCTGCATAAAAATTTGGTCGTTAATGCGCAAATTCGGATTTGACCACAACTTGTGCATAATTATGTAGGCCTAGCCTACCCACCTTACATAATGCTTTATTGTATGTGTTCATGCATGAGGTCATGAATGAGAGGCTATGAACTCCTTTGTAGATTTGTAGACTACATACCAAGAAAAGTCACAAATATTAACTGAGATATATCCCATTATATTGTGAGCAGTAGGCCTATGTGTGCTGTTGGCCAAACTGTGTCCACTCTGTCTAGGCGTCAATGTCCGACCTGGGCTGGGACATGTTCACTTTAAAAAGTGTGTGCATGCACGAGCACTACGGTCACACACAAAGCTCCCGGTTTTAATTCCGGGAAATCTGGTCACCCAACCTTAACATAACCTTGCTTTTTTAACAAAATATTTGTTTAGACTTGATGTATGTGCGCATGAGTATTTTTGCAACCAGTTTGTTATTGTTTCCATGGTGACTTGTGGTATTCATGCTAGAGCCCGACCGATATACCGGCGGGCCGATATTAGGCATTTTCAAAAATATTGGTATCCGCATTTATAATGGCAGATTAAAGTTAATTCTTTATATATATATATATATATAAATGGATGAAACACCTTTCAATCATCGTATGAGTGTTGGCATTGCATAGTTTTTATTTTTTATACATTTTATTTATCAGAACTTTAATATTTTTGATGTTCCTCTGTTCTGTTGGGACAATAAAACAAACAGGTTTATTTTTTTGGGCTTTTCCCTTTTTTATTATCGACTCTATTTCTGCATGGATTATTAAAACTGTAGCTGGACTATTAGTCAAAACAATTCATAATTTCTATCATTTTAACTAAAACCTTATGTATATAATTTCATATAAATGAGGTTTGTTGACCATGAATTCCAAAAATAAGTGTAAAACCTGTTATTAGGTTGTTCTTACATTTCAGAAAATGTTTTAAAGAACAATGTAATAATGGCCCTTATATGCACAAAATAGCTTTTTTGACAGACGTGTACAATTTAACCCTGGGGGCCCTGAGGCCATTTTTACAGTTTAATTTCTGTCTGGATTTATTTGATAAAAAAGCTTGTAAAACATCAACCCTGTTGTCTACAGTCAAGATATGAACATCATTTTTTTTAGGACAAACTGGGTTATTGGAATATTTGGGTTGCAGTGAGGTCACTTGCATGTTAAAAATGGTTGTAGGGCCTTAAAGATAAATAAATAAATGAATGAATCTTCCAGATATGTATTCATATCACAGACAGATAAGTAATGAATAAGCCATTTTCCATTCTAAAACACTTCTCATATGTCTTGGGAGTCACACTGTGAAGAAATAATCATGACTTATACAGTTGACAAAATACATGCATTTTTTCCAAAAAAGTCAAGACGTTTTGCTCTCATGACATTTACTTATGCCAATAATATTATAATGTCATATTTATTGATATTACACCCACAGCAATGTTATACAACGTCACCTTCCTAAAATAATCGCCTAAGTCATTTTTTCACATTTTTCAGAAAACACAAAAAACTGAACCAAATACTGAACATATGATATTTATTAATAATTTAATTCAAACATGTTATGACAATAGATGAATTTTGACATACTAATAACAATGTCTGTAAATAATGCAACATGAGAGGAATAAATGACTCGGGCAAATTTATGAACATGCCTTTGTGACTTAGGCAATTTTAAGCCCTCAACTCTGTCAACAATGTGTTTACATGCACAGCAGTAACAGGGGTATAAGGTTAAGTGAATAACCGGTTTATGCCAGTTCTCCACATATACATGAGCGGGGAAGAAGGACCATATATTTTTTGAAAAGACAAGAGTTAAGCAAAGTCCATGAAGCTAGCTAAATACAGCTAGCTAAATGCTAGTTTTCATGATTTTTTTTAGTTAAAAACATAGTTTCTAGCTGTTAGATTAGATTACAATAAAGTATTTAAATTTCTTGATAAGATCATGTAATGTGGACAAAATTCAACAAAAACTTTAGATGAAATATTGTTTGAAAAGAGTGAAGTCCATGAAGCTAGCTAAAAAAAAGCTAGCTAAATGCTAACTTTCATGTACTAAAATGCGGACTAAAACGGCTGAATAAAAACTACAAAATAACTATACGTATAGTCTAGCCTGTATTATAGTAAACATCATCACTTCCCGATTGGGGACGAGCCCTGAATCGTGGAAATAACTTCACTGATAGAGTGGTAAATCCTTTTTCTTCTTGAAGCAGCAGCCATGTTGAAAAGCTTGTAAAACTGCCTAAGTCAAATTGTCAAATTGTCTGCCTAAGTCCCACTTTTGACTTAGGCAGTCAAACTAAAGGCGTAGAATCACATGACCTGTTCTACTGAGAATTTAGAAAATGTTACCAGAGGTGGCCAGCACCAAGAGGAGATGATTTAGGCAAGAAAATACTTTTCTTCAAAAAATGACTCAGGCGATTATTTTAGGAAGGTGACGACAAGCAAATATGTGTCTAAATAGTGCACCATTTGGCCTTCCATAGAGTATATAGACATTTTTGTCCCCTCTGGCCTTCCATACAAGAGGGGTGATTTTATCTCCCATATATGGGCATGTACTTCCTGAAACAATAGACGGGAGAGACAGGGCAGACGCGGAGGAGCGAGCCAGCGGCAGAAATGAGCCAAAACGCGATGAATTATGGACATAAAGTGGATCAATCTTGGATATAACAGTATGGATTTAAAGCCCAAAGAGGCTGAAGTTCCGTAAAGCCGTAAAGCCGAAAACGTCAGGATTTAAACGAAACCGAAAGTGAGTAAATTGCTTGTATGGTTCAAAAGTAATTAAACTATGAATCAGAGGTACTTTTTTACTCGTGGGCGAGTGTCTCGGGCTCAGAGGGTTAAGCAATAAGAACGCTTTTTTTTCTGAGGAAAAAGGAAGCTTTTTTTGTATATTTACAATTGCTCTTCAATAAAACAGAAGTATTTCTTATAAGAATAATCCATAAAAGCCTTGATTACTAAAATAGTTGATAGCTGCAGCCCAACCATACATTTTTTTTCTTCCTACTAGTTAACTTGCTAGTACAGATCAAAAACCGGAACTCGACGTAGCTGTTAGTACAAAGCTGTGACTTTGAACTGAAAGAGGTGAAATAATAACTAATAATCGGTATGTATTACAGTACAGTTTAAGCCCATTCTGCTACAGTTTTAATAATCCATGCAGAAACACAGGGAGCAGTTAAAGCTATTTTTTCTTTGTTATAATGCACGCACGTTTAAATAGTAAATCCCGGATCACATGACACAACAGGTGAACATGGTGGTTGCTTCTCACCAGACCCGAGTTTGCTTTAAATACCCTGTTAAATTGCCAGAATGCCTTTACTGTTATAGTACTCAAACTCCAGGTTACTTTAATGGTACGTGTGGGTAAACTAGGTTTATTGTCTAAGAGGCTCCTCCCTAGTATGCGACAAACACTAACTGTAACTGCATTAATGCTTGCTACTTGCTTATTTTCTTTTCTTTCTTTCAATTTATCTATCTTTTTATTCTCCTTTTCCTCTATAGTTTTTGGACTACCTGCTAACATCAAACTTTCTTATTAAAAATGTAAAAAATGCTGAAACGCATATCAGATCACACTCCCCAATCAGTTTCCATTTGTTTATTAGCTAATGGATGTAAATCTAAACAATTGCGATTCAACAGTTATCTGTTCTAAGACAAAAGGTTTATCTCTAATTGAGAAGAAAACATAAACTCGGATTCTACTATTCAGGCTGTATGGGAGCGTTTAAGGCCAAATTATCTAAAACTAATGCAGATAAAACACATGCAGGATCCTAAAAATAAATTGTTTCAGAAAGCCGTGCTTGTTGTTAAAGCGGATTGGCAGGCAATGTTACATTACATACAAGAGACACTTTGAGTGCGGTGATAAAGTAGGATAAAATGCGGAAAATCCTTGCTCTTCAGTTCAAACAGCTGGACAGCAAACAGTCAATTCCAGTTAGGGCTGCACAATTAATCGAATTTTAATCGCGATCACGATTTGGACTTCCCACGATCAAATTTGCGTGATCGAGCGATTATTTTTTATAAAGCGTCATTTCATAGAACGCTCCGGGTTTTTTGCAAAGCCAATCTCCCGCTCCACAAAGCCGTCTGCTCATGAGCCAGTCAGAGTAGTTCACTGCACCCCGTGCAGCTAAGTTTCTAGATGTAGACAGTCACAGAGGACAGAGTAGCGTGAGGAAAACTCAACAGATAGCAGTCGGTAATACGTCAGTCTCAAGGTTTACCAGTTTAGCAGTAAACGCAACACTTTGTCCCATTTGTTGTTTTTCAGACAACAGCAGTGACCAGTGCTAGTCGGTGCTAGTTAGCGTCTGTTAGCTGTTAGCTAGTAGCGTCTGTTAGCTGTTAGCTCTTCTAGGACGCACCGGTGCTAATGTCCTCGCATCCGCTGCAATGCTGTTTATATGGATACGGTTTAATTTTGCGTTACATGACCCATTTCGTCTGTAAAGCCGTGCCTGTGTTGGATCTTTCTACGCTCTCTCATCCTACTCTCTCTCCTCTTACTCTCCGCGCTCCGCCACACAGCGGCCGCCGGTCCACACTTCTGATATATGTCTACAGTTTTAATTTTTCATTAACACAGCTGTATATTGTTAAGTATGAGGGGGCAAACCTGTATGTGTACAGTGTTTCCGCGGGTAACTGTTATCGCGGCCGCTACGGCGAAGAACACAGAAGAAGTTTTTGAATGCAGCTAACTTCAGTTGGTAGTCACAGCGTGGGAGACGGAGCTGCTGTACCGAAGCCTGGACCAGGACCAGAGATGTGACCCATGGCAAGAATATCATAGTTCATAAAAATGCAGCGCAGTGAAGATACAGACGTTTAATACACACGACGTGTGTATCCGCCGTTCGACCCGTGCTGGAACCGTTCATAATGATCAGCCGTCTCTCTGTGAGTAGCGTCCATCACACTCCCTCTCGCAGTTATAAATAGCCTATGTGACAATAAAATTTGTTTTGGTTAAAATCAACAAATAATCGTGAGAATAATCGCGATCAAAATTTTGATCAAAATAATCGCGATTATCATTTTGGCCATAATCGTGCAGCCCTAATTCCAGTTGTCAGAGATTCGGAAGGTATATTATTAATGATCGGAGCCTATTAACCATGAATTCAAAGATTTTTACGTGGGTAAGACTGTATTGTCTCCATTGTTTAAGTTGATCAATGACATGATAGAAAATCAGTCAATGCCATTGTCAGCGCGTACCGCCATAATGTCTTCTCCCACAACTAGGTAAAGACTGCCAGTTAATGGGCATTTTTTTGCCTTTTAAGTTTGTTAAACGGCTACAAAGTCTTTGCAAAGGTCTTTGCCCTCCGCTTGGAGGAAGTTATTCCATCTCTTGTTAGTCTGGACCAGTTGGGATTTACAGCTGGGTGTCAACCATCCAACAACACGAGAAGGCTGTTTCAGATAACGCTCTCTCAGGCACCCAGCTATAGCAGTATCATTTGATGCTGAGAAAGCTTTGACAGGATTGAATGGCCATATTTATTTAATATTTTATCCAAATACGGATTTTGTCCCAGCTGAATGAGATGGTTCAGAACACTTTACTGTGAACCAGCTTCCTCAGTCAGAATACTATTTATGACCCTTTCCATCTGCATTGTGGAACATGACAGGGGTGCCCAAAATGGCTGTTGATATTTTTTTTTTTAGCCTTCAGCCTGTGCCATTCGTGAAATAGTAGAAATAAGTAGCATCTCAATGGGCAGTCATCAGTTTAAAATGTAGTTATATGCTGATGATATTCTTTTAATTTTAACTGACCCACTTCTAAACCGTAAGGTGATGGCGATAATACATTTGTTTAGCTCATTCTCAGGATATAAAATAAACTGAAGTGAAGCAATCTCACTTCATTGCTTCAGTCTGCCCCCTTGGTCTGGAAACCTGAAGGAATGAATATAGGCGTAAACATTAGAACCCATATGAACAATAATTGTTTTAATCCATTGGTCCAGGTTTACTAAAAAGTATAAACTTGAGAAGATGGAAAACCTTATCTTTATCCGTGTGGGGAAGGGTAGAAGTATTAAAAATTAATGTTTTCTCTAGGTTTACTTAAATCATATCCTCCATCGCCCTTAAATTTTCTCTATTGGTTGAAAGAAATTAACACTTTTTTTCTCCCAATTTATTTGGAAAGATTAAAAACTTAGCATAAAGCATAATTTATGTCTTTATAGTCTTGTCCAACCATTACTTTCCTTTGGGATGGAGTCAGAGACAAACTTTCTAAAGTCTTAAACATAAATGTACCTTTAGATCCAGCTACATTTGTGTTGGGTATCAAGCTCAATTGCATTAATTAGATCAGATAGGCTATATCGATTGCAAATTGGAAAAAGGACCAGCAACAGATCAGACACACAGCACACATACAAAATACACAAATAATATATATACAGTATATTTTTTTGTGCCATGATTATTGATGTTTTGGCCTTTTTATATATTGTATTAAGGCTTGTTGTGCGCTTTAGCTTGATATTAAGGTAAATTTAGTTAATTTATTCAGTTTTATATATGTATAATATAATTATTTGTGGATTGTGTTGGATGCCATAAATTCTGTGCTTTCATTTTTTTTTGTCAAAACCACAGGTTTACAGATAAATATGAGCCCTGTGCATTGCTGTGCCTTCAACCTAACATAATACCTAACCTAAAACCTAACAGTGATCTAATACTGGGGTCCTGTCATTCTGAATGAAGTCCATACCGAGTTCATTAAACTTCCTTATCAGTGTCTGGGTAGGAGCTACTGCTGCAGCCGGGGTTTAGGTGTGCGTGACGCCCAAAAAGGTTAATTCAAACCAACATTTCTGGACGTGATAGACAATCACCTCCCAGGTATTTCTCGAAAGTGCTTGTTCCCCCAGTTTTCAATTATTGCTTCTCAGAAGGGTCTGTGCTAGAACCATCTGGCACGGAACAAGGCAGGTATGGAGGAAGAGTTGTTTGCCATAGCATCATAGCTAATATGAAGCCAAGCAGGGCCACATCTTCTCTGATTTGGTGCAGCTAAAGTTGTCATTTTTCCCATCATTTTGTCTGACTGAAGGTCACAGCTTTTACAGCCAGTTGGAGAACAGAGTTGTCTTGACTTTTCAGAATGGAAGTGTTACTAGCTCTTGGCTAAAAAGTTAGCAGTGAGGGGAGTTGTGCTCAGTAATGTATGATAGACTTTAGGGACCCGTGGTAGTTCATTTCATTCTGAATTTGTGTTCTGAAGAATGAATGAAATTAGCAAATTGTTAATAAGATTCACATTAATGGTTGGTTGTGTTTCAGCTTTACCTTTGGATGTCCAGAAAGTGATTGTTGGTGAAGAACATCAGCATGAGTGGAGCTCTAACCGGGACCAGGAGGAGCCAGAGCCCCCACACATCAAAGAGGAGCAGGAGGAACTCTGGATCAGTCAGGACCGAGAGCAGCTTCAAGGGCTGGAGGAGACTGATACCAAGTTCCCATTCACTGCTGTCCCTGTGAAGAGTGAAGAAGATGAAGAGAAACCTGAGTTCTCACAGCGTAATCACAGACTAACTGTAGAGATGGACACAGTACCTGATGAAGAGGATTGTGGAGGACCAGAACCAGCCATTGACGGTTTGCATTCACAGCCCGATAATGACGACAAGAATGGAGACTCTTCTGAAGCTGAGACTGATGACAGTGCTGATTGGAAAGAGCCCAGAGAACCTCAGTCAGGTTTAAACTCTCTGAATAATGATGTCCCAGTCTGTGATTCAAGATGCAGTACTGGTGAAAAATCATTTAGCTGCTTCAAGTGTGGGAAAGGTTTTGGCACCAGTGTATATCTGAAGAGAGATACAGGATCCCATAAAGAAGAGGAACCATTTAGCTGCACAATTTGTAGGACGTCTTTTGCATGGAGACAAGATTTAAAGACACACATGACAATCCACACAGGAGAGAAATCCTTAAGCTGCTTGGTCTGTAAGAAAGTTTTTATAGAGAGTGGAAATTTAAAGACACACATGAGAATTCACACTAGAGAGAAACCATTTAGCTGCTCAGTCTGTAAGAAAGCTTTTACAGACCGGGCACATTTACAAAGACACATGAGAATCCACACAGGAAAGAGACCATTTAGTTGCTCTGTCTGTCAGAAGGCTTTTGCAATGAGTGAAAATTTACAGGCACACATGAGAATCCACACAGGAGAGAGACCATTTAGCTGCTCAGTCTGTAACAAAGCTTTTATACAGAGCGGGCATTTAAAGACACACATGAGAATCCACACAGGAGAGAAACCATTTAGCTGCTCAGTGTGTAAGAAAGGTTTTACAGACCATGCACATTTACAAAGACACATGAGAATCCACACAGGAAAGAGACCGTTTAGCTGCTCAGTGTGTAAGAAAGCTTTTACAATGAGGGAAAATTTACATGCACACATGAGAATCCACACCGGAGAGAAACCATTTAGTTGCTCAGTCTGTAAAAAAGCTTTTACAGAGAGAGGACATTTAAAGGCCCACATGAGGACCCACACTGGAGAGAAACCATTTAGCTGCCCATTCTGTAAGAAAACCTTTACAGTGAGTGGACATTTACAGGCACACATGAGAATCCACACTGGAGAGAAACCATTTAGCTGTACTATCTGTCAGAAAGCGTTTACAGTAAGTAGAACGTTACATAGACACATGAGAACCCACACCGAAGACAAACCACTTAGCTGTGTGACGTAGAGTTAAGTCTTTGAAAGCAGATCCTCAGTCAGGTTTAAACACTGAAATTTAAGTCTCCAAACACAGTGCAAGATGTAGTACTCTAGGTCCTTCAAAAAGTTTAAAATACAAAAGTTAGAATTTTAGGCTTTAAAACAGACCTGGGCATTCTACGGCCCGCAGGCCACATCCGGCCCTTTGGGCGGCACTAAGCGGCCCGCGGGATGTCAATGGGAAGTTAATAATCAAACGTAAATAAGTGTACATCATGAATGGAATACGACGGCATGGCTTTTATTTTGAAGGCAACTGTTTTTTTGTTGTTTTATGTGCAAATGTATGCTGGGAGCATACATTAAGACATTAACATGGACGCTAATGAGCTGTTGTCCCTCAAAAATGTCAGCTCATGGGAACAAAAAGGTTGATACAGATTACCAAGTTTTAAACCAAACCCATACTTCTAAGTATTTATTTACTGAAGTCAAATAGATTGGTGTGTTGTAGGATTATAATTTGATGTCTAATCTGTCATTTGACACCTTTTTGGAGATTTTTCTTTTTTTCTTTACTTTTCTTGGCTTCTTTATGCACATTAATAAACATTTTTACCTGCCCAAACTTTGAACCCCACTGTAATGTTACCATGTCTGCTTCAAAAGCAAATTCTGTAGTTAGACTACAAACAAAATAATAATTGCACTTTGTAAAGTTAATTGAATGTTGTTCTTTGAAAAATGGCAAAAAAACATTTTGGTCACCGTTCTATTCATGGATGTTGATTAAATATTGACTTAACTGCATTTTGTACTGTCTGCTTCACTTTTTTCATGTCCAAATCATAACATTTGTACCCCTTACCAGTCGCAGCTTATCAAAGACCTTACAATTTACTGCTTTTTATAAAAAGATAAAATGTATATTGAGTAGAATTAAGTTTAACACATTGGCCCTTAACAACAGGCCTTGTTTCTCATGTGGCCCTTTGGGAAAATGAATTGCCCACCCCTGCTTTAAAATGTCTTAAATATGATTTTGACAGGTGTTAAAAAGGTATTGGATTATGAAGTTAACATGTCCTTTGGTATCTCTTGAACTTAACTTCTTAGGAAATGAAAGAGCCAATCCATGCTGCTTTACTCCAGAAGGAGCACCCAATCTACTGCATCTCTGAGCAGGGGTCCAGCTCTCAGCTAAAGCACAGAAACCCTTCTCTAGGAGTTGTGAGTGCCTGCTTGGAGTAAACCAATTCACATCTACCCGCCAACCTGAGACAAAAGAACAAAAGACGTTATCACCAAGCTATTCATAACTATAAAAGCAACAATAACTGAAGCTACTGGCTTCATCCAGCCTCCAAGATTGTGAAACGGCACAACAGAGACTGAATCATTTGACCTCAGAACCACAATCCTGGACCATCATTAGCTTGGCAACTGCAGCTAAAGCTAACTGTCTAACTTCTGTTAATGCATATGTATTGATTTGATTTAATTTCATCCAGACCTATGTTTTGTAATGTTTTAGTCAAGTTTAAGTTAGTCAAATGGTTGTATTAAAAGGACTACACAAATATAAAGGCTACAGTAGGTATATTTTATATACCCTAAGACCCGCAGAAATACACTATTACTAATGCGTGGATTGGCCCTTTATCCAAATTTGCCTGTAAACTTAAAATCCTCCACCTTCCACCCACCTAAATGAATCATTGTCTCCGATTGAGAGACCCCCATGGTCCTTTCTCCGTCCCTTTATCAGTGTAAAGGGATTACTTTTTAAATAATGTATTGTTGATGTAGCCTATCGGGGTGGGAACAACCAGACGCCTCGATACGATATTATTGCGATTTTAAACATATTGCAATATTCTGCGCAGTTGATTACTTCTAATTTTTCCCAATTTTATATGATGTCCCCAAAAGGAAACTTTGTCAACATCTGTTTCATCTTAAAAGAAAAATGTCTCTGTTTGTTCATATTACTTTAATTATATTGCTGCAAAATGGGACAAACTGACCAACACATGTATAATAAAAGATCCATACTTGGCGCCTGTTTATTGATATAGTGTTTAAAATTATTTTCTTTTTTTTTTTCACCCCTAGTAGCCTATGAGTGTTATCTATAATGATTTACCTTTCTTTAATTAGAGAGGCGGCTTGGAAACGTTTCCACGCATTCAGAAATGTCACAGCAGCTGATATCGTCGAACATTTAAGCAGAAAAGTTAGGAATTTGACAGTGACTCAACCGTTTACTTCTGAAATAGTCCTAATGAATTTGCTGCTGTTTCTCAGACGCACTTTTAAACAAAGTTTTTATGTCCAAGAGCAGCTCTGCTATGTTCACATTTTAAAGAATGTTGATATTTTCCTTGTCAGTTGTGCATTATTTCACCCACACGCTATTAATCAGTGTTAATTTGTAAGATCTGACCGGCCCGATCTGTAACGTTATACTGTGGATATTACTCTATAATCTCGCTCCCCCCTTTTCTCTCTCTCTCTCTCTCTTTCTCTTCTCTTGCTCTGTCACGCCGCTTTGTTTACACGCCACGGGTAAAATGACTTCCATAGAGGACACTCGATTTTCATCCGAGGAGCCTTCTCAATGCTCAATCCTTGCGCCTCGATGTGCGTTTTAGGAGTTGGGACGTCCTTCAACATGGCGCCCTGAGGATGATTTCCGGGTCACAAGCCTGAGGGTTGGGAGGTACAAATTTGGAAAAGTAGAACGGCCCTTTAAAGGTTCTCTAAGCGATGTTGGGCGACTTTACTTCTTGTTGACGTTCACAGTATTTTCAAACAAAACAAGACTAGTTTGCCCCTCCCTCCTCCTAATCCCGTCCCCTCCCCCTCCCTTCTGTGCTTCTGCGCACTGACCCATCCACCCCCAAATCCTTCTTGTCGGTTATTGGCTGGAACGCTGTCTGCTTTTTGCCGTTTGAAGACCCTGGGCTGTCTACAGAGACCGTGTTTTTATTTATTTTATTTTTTTTACAGTTTGTTTAGGGGACAGGCAGCTAGCAGATAGTGAGGAGATGTTTTTTTTAGTTCGCCAGCGCAAAGAAAGCAGAAGGTGAGGGACATTAGAACTATCCCACAAATGAAATACATCAAAATGGAGAAGTCCTTTCCAAACAAGCACTGCACTGGTAATTTTAAAAATGGTGGTGACTGATCAGGAAGTAGATAGAACAATAGATAGAATGCATTTGATGGAAACCAGGGGATGGGGACGTTGACAGATGATAATCTGTGATTATCCATCAACATACAGTACATTCCTTTAATTTTAGCCTAAATAATTCCTAATTACTGCTTTTGTAACTCAAACGTCAGGTATAATTTCCTATAAATGAGGTTTATTGAACACAAATTCCAAAAATAACTGTAAAACTAAAGTTAATAAGTTAGTGTTACGTAGTGTTGAAAAAAGGCACAAAAACGTAAGTTAAAAACATCGATAAAAAGCGTTGATTTTCAATTTTGAAGGGAAGCAAACACAAGGGCTAAAGTACGTGGTTACAGGTAAAAGTTTAGTTGCCTGTGTTGTTGCCGTGGTGATTCTCTCTCTCTCCTGATTGCCGCTAAGCTGGTTCACCTGCAACCCATCCACTCATCTGATTACTGGATCTGACAGCTCCATGGTTCTTCAGTGTAATGGATTGATAGATAGATAGATAGATATATAGATAGATAGATACTCTATTGATCCCCAATGGGAAATTCAAGTGTGTGTTAATGTATTGCAAGGATAACCAGAGCGTTTGACATCATGACGCTTGCAGGCCACATTACATTTGAATAGATTAGATTATTTTAAAGTGAAAAGGAAAGCTAAAAGTGGGGATATTGCCAGTTTTCTTGCAAAAGGAGGAAGAGAATGAGGGACGTGAAGACGGAGAAGGCAGTAATGGAGAGGTCAGCGGGTCAGAGCAGGAGAAAACCACAAAAGGAAAGTGGAAAAAGAAGGAAGTGGAGGCTGCAGCTTGAGAGAAAGGGAGAGAGGGATGGAGTGATCAGGAGGAGGCAGATGAAGATGACAGGGAGGAAGAGGCCTGCAGTCACCCCTGGACCACATGCTATGTTTTTATTCTCCATCCATATAAATGGCAGATTTTCTAGCTCCGCCACTGCCGACTTCTTCGTCCACAACTGTAACTGACATTTTCTTGACGCTAAATTGGAGTGATTTCTTTAAAAACTGAACAGCAGTTTATGCTGTCTTCAAGGATTCTGATGGATTGGAAATAATCTTCTGTGACACCTTGTGTGGTTTTGAAAATGCTTTTATTGTTAGTAAAAAGGTTCGGTAGTGAAAAGAAAAAGAAGGCTACAGTACAGTGATGATTAAACAGATTTTTTATCTCAGTGTGAGAGGAGACTCTCTGAGACGTTTGATTGAAAAGTGTTGATTAAGAATAATAATAATAATATTTGAGTTCTTAAATCTCACTTTACGACAAAATCCTCAAATTTGCCCAATAAAGCTATTAAAAAAGGATCTATTAATATTCCTCTATATGACCTTTAACCCTCAAGCTTCCTCACTAAACTAAACTCATTTTAAAATATCAATTCGTGCCTCTGTCTGTGGAGCAAAATATCAAAGCTTGGAATTTCCAATGATTTGTGTAATTGAAATGATGCAAGAAATAAAAGCATTAAGGACATTGATTGTGTGGTTTTGTTGGCTCCGCCCACTCAGTTTGAAGCTGCTGTGATTGGTGGAGGCGTAGTAGAAATGGAGCGGGGGCAGGGTCACACAGCTCTGTGACCAATCATCTCAGGGCCTGACGTCGACACGAGCAACTCCCCTCACCTGAGATGTAGTGGAGAAGAAGTACGAAGCAGCATGAAATGGAAAATACTCAAAGTACAAGTACTTTAAATTTGGACTCAACAGAACTGTGTCCATGCAATTTGTTAAAAATTAAAACAAGTTAAATTAATAACGAATGGGATGTTTTGCGTTTTAACAAAATTACAATGTGTTCTATCCTATCCAATATATTCCCCCGTCCCCCGTTCCCTGTCCCCCTGTGCCACCCTACTTGTGTTGTCCTCCCGGGTCAAAAAGATTAACACTTATTTTATTTTTTTTTAACCTTTTTTTGACATTTTCATATTATCAGTTGTAATTTTTTATTTCACTTACTACACTACTTTTTGGAATCCATGGTCAATAACCTCATTTGTATATAATTATGCCTAATATTTGAGCTGATAAAGCACAAATTATGAATTATTTTGACTAATAGTTAAGATCAGAGAGGCGGATGTTGAGTGGATTTGAAACCTTTTCAATTTACACCCGAACTTCATGGAAGTGATTGTATTTGCAAAGAGCGTTGCATGGATTCCTTCCTTTTTTTTTGGTAATTTGATTAAAAAGAATATTTCTGATGTAGAAAATATATTTTTAAAAGGGGTCAGAGGACAACAGGAGGGTTAAAAATCCAGAAATCGCCCCAATTCTCAGACATTTGACGTTCAAATCAAATCAAAATATCTGTTTGAATGCGAATATAAATGATCTTGTAATGTTTTCAGTTAATTTAATTGTGTAAAACTAAAGTGTAAGGTCTTAACTTTCTAAGGGAATATCATTTTAACCATTTTCTTTGGTTTTGTCTTTACGAGCGCAAGCTAAAGGGAGCTAACACCGGGAAATTAGCCACGCGCTAGTGGTTTTTGGGGGTAATAATCATACTAACATGTTGTCCAATTAACATCACTTGTCATATTTCCATCTAATTGTCAAGCACATTTTAAGCAACTTTTAAGCCTCGTGTTGTCTTCCCGTCAAAATTTAAAATCAACACTTTTGCTTTTTATCAATGTTTTTAACTTTTTCTTACATTTTTGTCCCTTTTTTTCAACACTTTTTTCAATGTTTGTCACTTTTTTGACGTTTAACATTACATAACACTAACTTATTAACTTTAGTTTTACAGTTATTTTTAGAATTTATGGTCAATAAACCTCGTTTATAGGCAATTATACCCCATATTTGAGTTAGAAAAGCAGAAATTAGGAATTTTTTAGACTACAATTAAAGGAATGGATGTTGATGGATAATCACAGACTGGAATATGTCAACTTTTACTCAATACTATTTCAAAACCACTTCAATATGTTTTTCAAATGCTATGAAATTAAATAAGACGCCCTAAAATTAATGAAAGTAGAGATTTGTACTTGCCAAAGAGCGCTGTGTGGAATCAATCATGTTATTTTGTGGAATTAAAAAGAACATTGATATAGAAAAACGGGTCAATTTGACCCAAGGACAACTTGAGGGATAAAGAAAATGCAAATTAGAAGCATTTCTTTCAACTGGTTTCGAGCGAATACACAAGACTTAGCAAATTGTAGTTTTGCCACAAGTTGACGTTCCGCATGGTTATAGATTGCAAACCGGCTTAGTAAATCAGAGAGTTTAGAAGCTAAGTTCTGTGGCTAAATGGAGAGAGGTACCATTGGACATGTTGGCCACTTGTGCAAAATCCAGGGTTAAGGCAGAGACATTTGGTGTCTGCGAGACAGCCGTTCACCGCTGTGTATACGCGGTGTGCAGGGCCGTAAGATTCAAGCTGTTGAACCGATTTGAACTTCAAAAGTTCAAAATGTGCACAAAAATGACATTATTAACATGACTAATGATGTCAACATGTCAAGGACTGTCCTTCTGTTCTTCCCAATAAAACGGCACGCTTCAACCACTCCAAGTTATTCTGTAAAAGCTGAATGTAAAGTTATAGCGCCACCTGAGCCTCACGCAAGCCTTCTTACTGCTTTCTCTCATCAAAGTCACTTTTGTATACTAATTAGACATGTGAATGATTTTGTACATATATTTGACTGTGTGAGCGCAGATGTGTTTGGATACGCAACAATGGCCAATTTCCACGGACGTGTCTAAACATGAACACAGTCAGGTTATACAGTACTTGAGTAATTGTAGTTCCATTCCACTGCTGGTAATATGAGAGAGGAAGGTGTGGAGGTTACCTCACAGAGGTTGCTGCAGTCCATCACCGCTACAAGGCTGCGATTTCGGCGGCCAGCCGAGGGACGACGACTCCTTCCATGAGATGAAGCCTGAGGCTCAATGACGCTAAAACAACACACACACACACAACACACACACACACCACACCACACACACAACAGGTGTACGGTATAACACCCACGAGCCAAACAACCACAACACGTCATCACCATAGACTGTATTTTTGGAATTTCTTTTAAATATAATCTCCAAATAAAACAGAATAATTCTGTTAAACTTAAGTAGTTTTAATTTTTTTTTTTTTTTTTCTTTTTTACAGTGTGTCATTGGAAAAACCGTCTCATACTGGAGATTTTGACGTTTGCCATGCAAGATGCTTCTATGTGTCAATATAAACATTTGTAATTTTTATAAAGTCACCAATCAAGATGGTTTGGGGAGAACTGGACCGCAGAGTGAAGCCAAAAGGGCCAACAAGTGATGGCCCTTTTGGCTTCAAAGGGTTTCCCCTTTTATAGAAACCAAAAAATGTTTTTGTACCAGTCTGTACAAATGTTTATTCATGCTGTAAAAGTTAGGATTTTTTTTAACATGGGGGGGGTCTATCAAATCGCCATTCGGGCCACTACTCGAGCCGCCAACCACCACTTCAATAACACACGACAAACAGCATTTTCAGAGTCTTATTAAAATATTACTAATCACCTAAATAAAAATTACTTTACCTGACACAAGCTACCATTAGCTTAACTTAACTTTTAATCAGGATAGCCACTTAACTTCATGTTTCCTTAAAGGACCAGCAATACCGCTAGTGATACTAAATTCAACAGCGTTGAAAGGAATTCTCACTTATTAGTGTTTTCATCTCATCAAAAAAACGAAAAGTTGGAACTTGGAAAGCGTGATCAGAACTATCTAAAAGGACAGAAACCATCTCTGGGAACAATGTTTTTTGAAATTTACTTTGATTTTATTGTTTTTGTCCATGTTCCATCAACTCTGAGACGGAGAAGAGTGATGTAACTAGACCATTCACATTTAGACGATGGAATCTGGAGAATGTTTCGCTCAAACCGATTAACTGATAATCAGAATAGTTGCAGGTTCATTTTTATAGCCGACAACTAATCTATTAACCTTTGCAGCTAGAAAAAAGTATTCAACGTGCACTTTGAATTGTTAGTTTTGCCCATGTCCCATCCACTAACATAGAGGGGTCGAGACTTATGACCTATCCCCAGGGGGTGATCGAGGTGTTTTGACTTCACTTATATATCGTGTGTGTGTGTGTGTGTTTGTGTGTACTCGTAGAATTGTGTCTTCTCGCTCATTATCCAGCCCCTTCCATGGACAGCCTACAGGTCTTCATGGCAAAGTTGAAGGGGTTGGTGAAGGTAATGTCGACAAACATCTCCTGCTGCACCATGGGGGAGCCACTCAGCTGGAAACACAGAAGATGTAGTAGGAAAAGAAGAGCAAAAACAACCCAAGTCAACAACATCTCCTATAAAAAAATAATGCCGTTTCCCTATGGTTTTAATGGCACTGCGCTAATGTAACCAAGGTTTATTACATTGCTCAGACTCTGGCTCGACTTAAAATAAAGAAACACAGATGTACAATACTGGAATACTCTCTTTATTAATGAACAACACAGTCAACGGCCACTACTACTTACAGCATTTTACTTCTTCTGTTTTCCCGTCACAATAAAAGCTCTATGTCTTAACTTCCTCTTAACAACAGAGGTAATCAATAAAATACCTTACACCAAGCTAAATCTTAAGAGGGAACGATTTTCAACCCTGACACGAGTCTTACCGTCATGGTGAGCGTCGGGATCTGCAGCATGAGCACCTTGATGGCAGTCACTGCTTCGTCCTCAGCCTGTCCAGTCACAATAAAGTGCAGCGAACGTTGAGTGCCCAACAATGGCATGTACTCGTCCGCTGTGATTGTCACCATCTCACTATTCACTGCAAACACAGACACACACTCAGAAATGTAACAGATGTTATCGCTAATAACTACAATACTATTTCCTCTCTATCGCTCACTCTGATTGGCTGGCACGGTGATGGTGAAGTTGTGATTTTTTCAAATGATTGGCTATGACTCCGGTGTAGAAGATGACAGACCCGGTCAGGTTGGCTTGGATGGTTGTGGAGACATTACTCTGGTTGTGGAAATCTATCTGTATGTTGACGTCCTGACCCAGGCTGACCTGAAGAGAAGGGAGGAGAGGTCAGTTCATTGAATTTGTACTTAGAGGGTACTTTGAATTTCTTATTTACCTGGACCCTATTTTCTTATGTGTTTGTGTCTAAGATATAGCCTGGTCCTACCAGACTCTGGTCCATTTCAATAGTCCAGAGAGTCTGGCCACTCCCCCATTGACAAGTGTTAACTTCCTTGAAGGTGGGTTCTCTGTTGAAGTTTAAAATATTGGATCTGCCCAGAGGCACTCAAGATCTGCCATAACCAATTGCTACGTTTGGTCGTAACGACTGTATGTCACAAGCATGTGCAACAAGTGTTGGAGACCGACGGCTTATAATTAGCAATAATATCGCTAGTGTTAGCCTCACAGCGTTAGCCTTAGCCAACTCCTTCACCACTAACGGAGCGAGCTGGAAAATCCAACTTTTCTTGAACCCCGTGGGGAGGAGGGCCAAAAAATTGGGTTAGACTCCGACCTGTGGCCCTCTGTTGCATGGCATTCCCCCCCCTCTCCCATTTCATTTCTTCAGCTGTCCTGTCAATAAAGGCCTAGAAATGCCCTAAAAATAATCGTAAGAAATAAAAAATGTGTGCCAGTATTAAGCAAGATGCGAAAT
>NW_022602672.1:42500-167341 GCF_008692095.1 Etheostoma spectabile | reverse complement strand
AAATACTTGAAGCCAGGTTACTCTACGAGTGGATACGGGGCATTGAAGGTGATGTGGAAATCCTGATTGATTCAGTGATTTTTTGGCCCTGTACTGTATGTTTAGCTTATACAAGGGTAAAAGACCAATTAAGACTTAATAGGGTAGGTACTTGTGGAGGTGCTGTGGCTTAGTTGGTTAAAGTGCCTGGTCTAGTAACAGGAGATCCTGGGTTCAAATCCCAGCAGCACCTTCTTCTTCTTGGAGAGATTACCTCTTTTGGCGTGTCATCATCATGTCAACCCAAAACCGTGTCAAAGCACCCTGGGTAGCAAATGAAAATGGCTGTTACATTTACACAAAAAAACACTAATATTACCTACAAGGTGTTCTATTTGCCTGATAACTAAGGAAATTAATTAAGAATTGCGCTACTTGGCTCCACTACAGTTCTGTGTCAATCAGCTGCTCCATTTCACTCACCACTGAGTCAGACTTAATGCCCGCCCACAACACATCTGATTTGCAGGCAATTTAAAAACAAGTACAGGTAATCTCTGCAACAACAACGTGCTGCTGGGATTTGAACCCAGGAACTTCTGATGACTAGACAGGCACTTTAAACTAACTAAGCCACCGCACCTCTGGGGAGGAGCACGGATGCATGGCCATTATGGAGGTACTCGGTGTAAACAACTGAGGTGGTTGGGTCATCTGGTAAGGATGCCTCCTGGGGCCTCCGTAGAGAAGCTGGTCCAGGCACGTCCAGCTGGGAGGAGGTCCTCGGGGAAGACCCAGGACTAGGTGGAGAGAGTACATCTCCAACCTTGCCTGGGAACGCCTCAGGATCCCCCAGTCGGAGCTGGGTTTATGTGGCCTCGGCAAAGGGCAGTTGGGGGTCCCCTGCTGGAGCTGCTGGACAAAGATGGATGATGGGGGGAACCCTTTTCTCTAGCTCATTATGCTTGCAAGACGGACTGCTGTAGGAGGCGCTGTAGCTTAGTGGTTAAAGCGCCTGTTCGTAAACAGGAGATCCTGGCTCCAAATCCAGCAGTGCCTGGTTATCACTGAATAATTGTTTCTATATGTTTGCCAATACTAAATGTTGCAACCAAGTTAATGCTGATGTTTCTAGAGCACTTAATTGACATGTTGTGTGTTTTCTACCATAAATCACATTGTGTCCATGTAAAGCAAATTAAAGCCTTTTGTTGGAGGTGTTTTTGCAACTTAGTGTAAGATTATAAAGTTTTTATTATCATGAATTTCAGTCTTACCTTGGAAGCTTAGGGCTCCTGCACACTGCCTGCATGGCGCGTGAGCGTGTCAGCTGAGGTTAGAATGCTACCGTATTGATCAATACTGTTAACATGGAGAAATATAAAAAAAAACAGACACACCACACAGCAAACGCTATGTTAACTGTTGAGGAGGACTAATTAAGATGTATTTTAAGCTTTTCATGGCTTCCATGAAACATGGCCAGCCGGGGGGAGGTTAATGACCTTTGTGATAGGGGACTTATGGCATGGAGGTTAGATTTTACCACTCCTGGGGAAAAGGTCTCTCATCTCTCAAGTCCTTGCATAGACTCTGTTGTTCTCGGTAGGCCTGCCTATCAACAGTGAGTCCTGAGGCGTCGCTCAAGGGAATGTCCAGCTGTTTTCATTTGCCGGAGTTCGTAGGGGTCCCCTGCTGGAGCTGCTGGACGAAGAGGTTGGATGGAAGCAACCGTGTCATTAGCTCATGGTATTCTTGCAAGACAGGCTCATCTGTAGAAGGCGCTCTATCTAGTGGTTAAAGTGCCTGTCTTGTAAACAGGAGATCCCGGGTCAAAATCCCAGCAGGGACCGTATAAAGGAGGGAACGTTCTCTAACGTTAGCGTTTGGTTCAAACTCCTTTAGAGAACCAAAAAACTAAACGTTCCCTAACGTCTGTGTTAGTGGGGTACTTATCGCTGTCAAAAGGTATGGTGTTATGTTTGACAATGATACTCAATACAGGAAACATGACAATGCATACTATTTTTTTATTCTTAGGTTTGTCTTTTGTCGTTAATGGCACAAGTGAACAGTTCCTTTCTGCTTTGACCGACATATTTCGGCTTGTTTGTCCAGCCCCTTAGTCTGCACAGCAGAGCAGAGTGGCGCAGCGGAAGCGTGCTGGGCCCATAACCCAGAGGTCGATGGATCGAAACCATCCTCTGCCTAATCCTATACTTTGTACAGCAGTCTGTTGAGTTTAAACATAGCGTCTGATGCTGCTAGTGTCTGAAGTGAAATGTCTCCGCCGGCGAAGAGTTAACTTAATAGTTTGCCAAGTATTTCTTCCATAAAAATAGAAACTACAGTGCTCATACCTGCTGTAACACCCATTAAACTGGAGCCTAAAAACAATCCATTAATCCCTACAGTACGTAAATAACTGTAACTAGAAACATGTACGCTTAAAGTAAGTAACCCCTGTACATACAACTGTGGTGGCTGGAAAATCAAACCTGGGGTAAATGCTTGCCCTGCTGATATAAATCATAGTCCAAAAGTAAACATATTGTTGCCTTTCTGCTGGACAATCCCACGTTTACTGCAAATTTGTAACACAGCCTGTTCCAACATGAACATCAAAAAAATAACCACATTGGTGGAGGTGTGGCAGCTTCCAGTAGTTATGAGATAACACCATATTATTCATGAAGGTCATCGCAATTTGGTATATTGTCATTGTGTTGGTTTTCTACCATTCTTAAAGACGCTCCCCCTCGTTGTATCCGCAGGATTCGACCTGGGGGAGACCCCCGGCTTTCTAGTCCATCGCCTTAACCACTCGGCCACGACAACCTAAACACAGTCCATACCTGTTGCATGAATGTTCCAAAACATTTTAATTGGTTAGTAATATCGACATGGACAAAGTGCAAAAATCATAGTCTGTGGATAGTTGTGGATGAAGTTTGATTGATTGATATGCTCCCTTATTTGTACAAGAGCTATTTTGTAACAGAGATCTAATGTTTTATCAAATCCGGTTGGGCAAATAACCTTTCTGCTTACTTCCTACTTGTGTCTGCCTTGTTCAGAGCTATGTCTGATGATGAACTCACTACCAAGACGACCCCAAAGAGAAGCACTCATGAACCCAATAATCATCAGTGTCTCCATTTGAGATGATCTGAATGTGATACAATGATATCCATCTTCAGTTAGTCTGTAGCATGTCATGTTCAACTGCCCCAACAAGTAGCACTTACTGAATTCAACAGTTAAGTCAATGCTAAAGTTAGGGTATAGGAATGACTTAGAAAAACATTTCAGCATTGTTCAACCAGTAACCAAGGGAGAATATTCTTTTTAAACATTTTATAGGGAGGTCAGCAAAACTACCCGTCTGTTGTACAGACTACAACTCAACCCTTTTTCAAACCTAAGCTTTGTGAGTAACGTTTCCAGATGTCTTTGTGTAGGTGTTGCAGAAATGCTGGAGTAGTGTGGATACGTGGCCTAAAATAACAACACCTATGCGTTGTTATGGAAAACGGTATTAAATGATATATAGTCCAAGAAAGACAAAACCTTTACATAAGCATTGAGCATGTCCTGCTGTCAAAGAGAGCTTTACGGGACGTAGGATCACCTACCTCAGGATCAGGAATCACAAAAACAACAAATGAGGCTAAAGAGTTATAAAAACATTTGAATTAAAACATGTATATGCATGAATGAAGACAATGAACCTGCACTCTTTCTCTATCTATGTTGTTTCTTCTTGCTGACATAGTGCCAAATGTTGTCCGGCTCACTGATGACTTGACTGAACCATTTATTGTATCATCAGTGTTAAAAATTAAATAAAACAAAACATGTTTCTGCCCGGTTTCCAATCGGGACAGTTTTCAGCAGAGTCTGATTTGAATGTCCAGGAACATACTCTTTCAAGGTTACACCTGTATCAGTCAAGTCCTGACCATTCCCTGACCGGGAATTGAACCCGCCCGGACCACGGCGGTGAGAGCGCCGAATCCTAGCCACTAGACCATCAGGGAGTCATCTGCCCATTCATCTTTGTAGATGTGAGTTTCCTTGTGCAAATGTGAAAAGTGACGTGTTAAAAAAAAAAAGCTTTACAAATTTTGGGAAAAACCCACAAAGATTTAAGAAGGAAAATCAGAGGGAGAAGACAAGGACAGGTCGGTGGCAGAAGACGGGGACAGATCAGAGGGAGAAGATGGCGACAGATCAGAGGGAAAAGATGGGGACAGATCAGAGGGAAAAGACGGGGACATATCAGAGGGAGAAGACCGGGACAGATCCGTGGGAAAAGACGGGGACATATCAGAGGGAAAAGACGGGGACATATCAGAGGGAAAAGACGTTGACATATCAGAGGGAGAAGACGGGGACAGATCAGAGGGAGGAGACGGGGACAGATCAAAGGGAGAATACGGGGACAGATCAAAGGACCAACACACGGAGACTTTGATTCCTAATAATTAAACTGAAATAATAAATCTGTCTTCCAGGAAAAGACGGGGACAGATCCGTCTGGAGAAGACGGGGACAGATCAGAGGACCAACCCAAAATCACGAAGACAGAGACAGATCCTTTTATTCGTCCTTATTTCTTGTTGGAGAACAGAAGAACTCAGTTTTGTTTTTATTTTTCTGTTTGCGTCCGTTTTAAAACCCGAGCACCTTATTTAAGTTTTGTTGCATGAATGTTTTATTTTGAAAGAGTATAAAACAACTTCCTAATAAAACAGGTTGTACTATCTGAGGTTTATTCATAAAGTGTGTGTGTCTGCGTGTGTGTGTGTAAAAAAAAAACAATGATTCAGTTTGAAACATATTTTCATCCACAAATTAATTTTAGTCTTCAAAGCCTCGTAGTAACTCATAGTATAGCACGTCAAAATATTCATAAAAAGTCATAGGATAACGTGTCGAAAAATTCATAAAAGTCAAAGTTTAGAATGTCAAAAAATTCATAAAAGTCATAGTATAGTATGTCGACAAATTCCTAAAAAAGTCATAAAAACAGTCATAGTATAGTATGTCAAAAAGTCATAAAAAGTCATACATAATATGCTATGTCAAAAATTTATAAAAAGTCAAAAAACCAGTCACAGTATAGTAAGTCAAAATATTCATAAAAAGTCACAGTATAATATTTCAAAAACTTCATGAAAGTCATAGTATGTCAAACAATTCAACACAATATCACATAATCATGTAAGTATGTCAAAAAATTCAAAAAAACGTCATAAAAAGTCATAGTATAACATGTCGAAAATTCATAAAGTCATAGTTTAGTACGACAACAAAAATCATAAAAAGTCATAGTATAGTATGTCAAAAAAATCATAAAAAGTCATAGTGTAGTATGTCAAAATACATAAAAAGTCATAGTTTAGTATGTCAAAATCTTCATAAAAGTCAAAGTATAGTATGATGAAAAATGTATAAAAAGTCATAGTATAGTAAATTGAAATATTCATAGTATAGTATGTCAAAAAAAATCATAAAACTCATAGTATACTATGTCAAAAATTCATAAAAAGTCATACTATGTCAAAAAATTCTTAAAAAGTCGTAAAAAGTTATAGTATGTCGAAATATTCATAAAAGTAATTGTTTAGTATGTCAAAAACATAAAAAGTCATACTGTAGTATGTCGAAATATTTATAAAAATTATAGTATAGTTGTCAAAAATTCATAAAAAGTCATACTATAGTATGTCGAAATATTCCTAAAAAGTCGTAGTGTAGTATGTCATAACAAGTCCAGATGTATAGTTCTTGTTGTTAACCAAGAAGAATCTAAAGTCCTCTGGAGAATGCGGGCGTTGATCCCGCTACCTCTCGCATGCTAAGCAAGCGCTCTACCATTTGAGCTAATTCCCCTTTTAAAAAAAAGTCATAGTATAGTAATTCAAAAATTCATAAAAAGTCATAGTATGTCCAAAAATTCATAAAAAGTCATAGTTTAGTATGTCGAAATATTCATAAAAGTCATAGTATTATATGTTGAAAATTCATAAAAGTCATAGTATAGTATGTCAAAAAATTTATAAAAATTCATAGTATAATATGTCAAAAAATTCATAAAAGTCAAAGTATAGTATGTCAAAAACTCAAAAAAAATCATAGTTTAATATTTAAAAAATTCATAAAATTCATAGTATAATATGACAAAATATTCATAAAAAGTCATAAATGGTCATAGTATAGTATGCCAAAATATTCCTATAAAGTCGTAGTATAGTATGTTGTAACAAGTCCATATGTATAGTTCTTGTGTAAAGCAAGAAGAATCTAAAGTCCTCTGGAGAATGCGGGCATTGATCCCGCTACCTCTCGCATGCTAAGCAAGCGCTCTACCATTTGAGCTAATTCCCCTTTTGAAAATAGTCATAGTATAGTATGACAAAAATTCATAAAAAGTCATGGTATAGCATGTCAAAAAAATTCATAGTATAGTATGTCAAAAAAGTAATAAAAGTCATAGTATAGTATGACAAAAATTCATAAAAAGTCATAGTATAGCATGTCAAAAATTCATAAAAAGTCATAATACTATGTCAAAAATTCATAAAAAGTCATAAAAAGTCATAGTATACTATGTCTAAAATTCATAAAATGTCAAAAAAAAATCATAAACAGTCATAGTTTAGTAAGTCAAAATATTCATAAAAGGTCACAGTATAGTATTTCAAAAAATGTATAAAAGTCATAGTATAGTATTTCAAAAATTCATAAAAGTCATAGTATAGTATGACAAAAAAATCATAAAAGGTCATAGTATAGTATGTCAAAAATTCATAAGTCATAGGATAGTAGTCGAAAAAATCATAAAAGTCTTAAAAAGTCATGGTATAACATGTATAAAATTCATAAAAGTCATAGTTTAGTATGACAAAAAAATCATGAAAGTCATACTATAGTATGTCAAAAATTCTAAAAAAGTTAAAATATAATATGTCAAAAATGTGTAAAAGTCATAGTATGGTATGACTAAATATCATAAAATGTCATGAAAAGTCACACTGTATTATGTCGAAATATTCCTAAAAAAGAAGATTCTAAAGTCCTCTGGAGAATGCGGCTGATTCCCCTCTTCTAAGGAAGGTCATAGAATAGTATATCAAAAATTCACAAAAAGTCATTAAAGCCATAGTATGTCAAAAAAATCATAAAAAGTCATAAAAAGTCATAGTTTAGTATGTTAAAATATTCATGAAAGTCATAGTATAATATGTCGAAAATTCATAAAAGTCATAGTATAGTTGTCAAAAAATTCATAAAAAGTAATAAAAACTCATAGTATAGTATGTCAAAATATTCATCAAAAGTCGTAGTACAGTATGTCGTAACAAGTCTAACTTTATAGTTCTTGTTGTAAAGTAAGAAAAATAAATTTCGGTTATGCTGAAATTAAACTTAGTGGTTAAAGCACCTGTCTTGTAAACAGGAGATCCTGCGTCCAAATCCCAGCAGTGCCTGGTAATCAGTTAATACTTACGTTATCTCCACTACAAAGAGTGTGTATATTTGCTTTTGCTATAGTGATTAACAAGCATTATATAATTCAGCCCAGTTGTGGCCTGTTGAGGGGCAATAAATATCTAAAGGGAAATGGATTGAACCCATCTTTTAATGTTTTTAAACCTAGTTTTGTTGGGGCTGAACATGGCCCAGGTGTACACCATGACCCTGTGACATCACTGTCGGGTGGGGTTTCAGGTGTTTGATGCTAAATGAGGTCAGAGGTGAAATAAACATGAACTTTACCGACCAAGGCACTTTGGGCGCTGACTGCCTGATTTTAACGTCTTCGATGCTGCTGGAATGAAAATTAATATATTGATGATTGATATTAGTTGACTAAATCGCGATATGCAACTGAAGGAAGATTCACCGGGTCGCCATGGATCTAAGAGGGAGCCAACTCGTAAGGATCTGCACCACCAATAAACTGTAATTCTCAAAACATCATCATCCTCTAAATGTGACTGAATTCTTATTTATTGTGTAATTAGAAATCGCTGTGAGCAGGGTTGAACCTGCGCAGGGAGACCCATTGGATTTCAAGTCCAACGCCTTAACCACTCGGCCATCACAGCTGTATAATATGATCTGATTTTACAGCGGAGAACCCCTGAGGCCTGACAGATTCCATTACAGTTGGTACCATCAATCACACAAAGATAGAGCCTATCTCACAAGTACCTTGGGCAGTTCTGAATGACTGATGGGGATTCCAAAGCACTTCAGTTCCAAAGGATCATTCAAATCTTGAGGGTATTTCAGGTGTAATGTGGGTAGTTAATCCACCCCTTTAGATGATCTGATTCATTTCCAAACCAGTCCAGGTTAATAATTAACAAGTTATTGAATCACACGTCAATGAGAAACATACATGTGTACAGACAAGGCTAGCAGCAACATCGCCGCGTCAGAAAAGTTTCTGGTGTGCAAAGACCAAGAAAATGCCACGCAAAAGAAATGCCATGCTCACACCACACAGGCAGTGTGCAGGAGGCCTTACCACTGACTTCCACCAACTGCGGATCAACTCTGCTTTGTGTCGTTCCGTGATCCGCAGTCTGTTAACACCCACCAGGTCCGGATTTGTTGCAGGCCATGACGGACCGCTGAAGTCACAAGGACCCACTGGATTTCGTGAATTCATGTATGATCACGAGATATAACAGGATGTTGTTTCTATAAACAGAAACACAAAACCTGATGAATGAATTAGGGCACTGCTGGGATTTGGACCCAGGATCTCCTGTTTACGAGACAGGCACTTTAACCACTAAGCTACAGCGCCTCCGGTAGCTAAGTCTTTCTTGCAAGAATACAATGAGCTAGTGAAAAGGTTTCCTTCCATCCATCCATCTTTGTCCAGCAGCTCCAGCAGGGGACCCCAAACTGCCCTTTGTCGAGCATCACTGGGTGATCCTGAGGCGTTCCCGGGCCAGGTTGGAGATGAACTTTCTCCACCTAGTTCTGGGTCTTCCCCAAGGCCTCCTCCCAGCTGGACGTGCCAGGACCAGCTCTCTATTATTATCTAGTGTTGGGAAGTTTGAACTCAGCTTTTCTCTACATATAGTGGACATTAATTTGCGCAAAGAAACTGAATTGCAAATACAGCGGCACCTTTTGTGAACATCTGCATTATCAACCCATGTAAAATTTACCATGTGTACACAGTAAACCTTTCTACTGCTGTATTCATTGTTTGTGGCAAGAGCTTTAGAACCTATTCTTCTTCCACATCCTGTATGAACACTTAGTTTACTAATGACTTAAGTTAGCCAGTAATTGTTGTGTGCCTTCAATAGCATAAGTGTTGATATTATGAAAGAAGCTGCCTGGCAAACCAATGTTGCATTTCACAACAGTGGTTCCATGGTGTAATGGTAAGCACTCTGGACTTTGAATCCAGTGGTCCGAGTTCAAGTCTCGGTGGAACCTGGTTTTAAGCCAGAGTACTGGTGAAATAAAAAAATCAACCTCTACACTGTCCACATCTAGGCTAACGGGTAAAATATTCTTGGCTGTTCGACTGAAAACAGTATGTTGGTGGTGGCATGTTGAGCTGTGACCTGTACTTCATGTTAACTGAAAGGAGCTCCAAATTTAGACTTAGTTGAACATATTGAAGATATTTCCACAATGTTGACCTAAATGTCAGTCTATTTCCCATCTAGTAGGCACATGTCTGGACACAGGTGGACATTTTGGACAGAAACATTGGTGGATTTACTCCGTTACATTTACTTGAGTAAGTTTTTGAAAAGATTGTACTTCTAGTAGCAGTTTTAAATCACTATACTTTTACTTTTACTTCAGTAGATTAGTGAAGAAGAAACTATACTCTTACTCCGCTACATCAGGCTACAAGGAGCTCGTTACTTTTCTTTTTACCTCTTTGGTATTCTACGCGTCATTGTTTTTACCACAGCGTACGTCTCATTTTAATGTTTTATTTTGAAAGAGAGAGAGACTTCCGCTGAAGACTCTACCACGTGACTGTGTTTCACCAATCAAACATTGTTGTGCAGTCACGTGACCATACTCGATCTCAGCGCCGGGACAGGTTAGCTTTACAGTCGTAGCAAATCAAAGATGTCAGAATCAACCATCACCAAGGCAACGCAGACCAGGATAACCCCCCCCCCCCCCCCCCGGCTCATAGTGAAAGCATGGTTACCTTTTAGGAAAAGTGCCAAACAGCAGCTACATTATGCGGTGTCTTCTGTGTCGACCAAAACAAACGGACATGTGAGCGTTCAACAACTCAACATCTAACCTGAGGAGACGTAGCGGTAGTTTTAGTTTTTTGCTGTGGAGAGGTGAATGTTTGTCTTTTAGGTTACAAACAGTATGTTTTGCACATGCAGTATCCATCCAAATTTGATGTGACAAGTCTCTTCACTTAAGCTATTTTGTAATTAATAAATTAATTTTAATTTATTCTATGATTGGATGAACTATAATTTGCCAAAAGATAATATTTGTATTTTTGTCGGTCTGATTGATGCTTGTGTTGAGAAATAAATCAGACGTTACTCAACAGTTTTTTCATCAAGTACTTTTTTTACTCTTACTAAAGTAATTATTTGGATGACTACTTTTACTTTTACTTGAGTCATATTATTCTGAAGTAACAGTACTTTTACTTGAGTACAATTTTTGACTACTCTACCCACCTCTGCTGACTAGTCACATTTACTTGATGGAAAATTGCTAATAAGGTGTTTTTAAGTGGCTCGTTGGTCTAGCGGTATGATTCTTGCTTCGGGTGCGAGAGGTCTGGGGTTAAACTCCCGGAAGAGCCCTGAAGGCAGGCGATGTTACAACCCTAATCTATAATTTAAAATCCAGTTTATAGTTAAATTGAACCGGATTAGCAGCAAGCACAATTGTAGTAGAGCATGTTGGCAATTTTCATATCCTGCTTCAACTGCACGCAATAGAAAAAACTGAGAAAAAATATAAGGAACAGGACATGACTCTCCTTGTTCATTGGTCTAGGTTTATGATTCTTACTTAGGGTGCGATAGGTCCTGGATGAGACTACTTTGCATATAAGTAGAGGAATGGATTGAATAATCTGGTTAATTTATGAATATGATGGAAAAGAGAGTCACACGCAAGGCAAGGCAAGGCAAGGCAGCTTTATTTGTATAGCACATTTCAGCAACAGGGCAATTCAAAGTGCTTTACACAAAATCAGTTAAACAGATAAAACACAAGTAAAAACAGTTAAAAATCATAAGCATTAAAAATCGCTAAAACACATGAATAGACAGTTAAAAAAAATAGACACATAAAACACAAGAATAAAAGTTACAGTGCAGCATAAGAAATTTAAAGAAATGAGCAGTCATTTAAAGAAAGGCAGCATCAAAAAGAAAGGTCTTCAGCCTTGATTTAAAAGAACTGAGAGTAGCAGCGGATCTACAGGTTTCTGGGAGTTTATTCCAGATATGAGGAGCATAGAAACTGAAAGCTGCTTCACCCTGTTTAGTTCTGACTCTGGGGACAGAAAGTAGACCTGTCCCAGATGACCGGAGAGGTCTGGGTGGTTCATAGTGTAGAAGCAGATCAGAAATGTATTTTGGACCTAAACCGTTTAGTGATTTATAAACTAGCAAAAGTACTTTGAAATCAATTCTTTGAGACACAGGAAGCCAGTGTAAAGACTTCAGAACTGGAGTGATGTGATCCAGTCTCTTGGTCTTAGTGAGGACTCGAGCAGCAGCGTTCTGAATCAGCTGCAGCTGTTTGATTGATTTTTTAGGGAGACCTGTAAAGACCCGTTACAGTAGTCAAGTCTACTGAAGATAAAGGTATGGACAAGTTTTTCCAAATCCTGTTGACACATAAGTCCTTTAACCCTTGATATATTCTTAAGGTGATAGTAGGCTGACTTTGTAATTGTCTTAATGTGGCTGTTAAAGTTCAGGTCTGAGTCCATGACTACACCCAGATTTCTGGCTTTGTCTGTTGTTTTTAACATTGTGGTTTGAAGCTGAGCGCAGACTTTTAATCGTTCCTCTTTTGCTCCAAAAACAACCACCTCAGTTTTTCCTTTATTTAATTTCAGAAAGTTCTGGCACATCCAGCCGTTAATTTGTTCAATGCACTTAGTCAGTTTTTGTATTGGACTGTAGTCCCCTGGCGATAAGGTTATGTAAATTTGTGTGTCGTCCGCATAACTATGGTAACTTATTTTGTTGTTCTCCATAATCTGGGCCAGTGGGAGCATGTAGATGTTAAACAGAAGAGGCCCCAGAATAGAGCCTTGGGGAACTCCACACGTCATATTTGTATGCTCGGATGTATAATTACCTATTGTCACAAAGTAATCCGTATTCTGTAAGTAGGTTTCAAACCAGTTTAGTACTGAGCCAGAAAGTCCTACCCAGTTTTCCAATCGGTTTAGTAATAAGGCAAATTCAGCAAGGCAAATTCATCACAATACTACTATCACTTCTTAGTGGCAAAATCAAGTTGCTTTCCAGCCGCTGCATTTATCAATGTACGATCATTCTTACGCTCTGATTGGCTTGATACGAACGTTTTATGAATATCACGTAAAGCCTGTCGTAAAAGGATTTCTGCGCTCATATCTACCCCACCTCTTTTTTTTGTTTCCTGTTATGTCTCGGCAAGAAGTATTATGCTTTTGGGTCGTTTGTCCATCTTTACATCAGAATCAGAAATACTTTATTGATCCCTGAAGGGAAACTCTGGAAAAAAAACTTTTCCTTCGAGCCAGATTTGAACCAGTGACCTAAGGCTTTCAGCCTTATGCCTCTACAGTCCTCCGCTCTACCAACTGAGCTATCGAAGGGAGCTAGCAGACAGCAGCCAGCACACATGCACTTCCCATTCTTGTTAATGTGATAATTAGAGTGCATTTCTTAATTCTTTCTTGGGTCTTAATACCCAGATGTATTACCAGATTTGAAGTGAACATTGTATTGCCCAGCGATGGTGGTATAGTGGTGAGCATAGCTGCCTTACAAGCAGTTGACCTGGGTTTGATTCCCAGCCATTGCAGCAGTTTTCTTTGAGTGATGTTACTTGCTTTTTTTTTTTTTTACAAGAAGTCAGCAGAAAGGTTACTTGCACAACCTGGTTTGATAAAACCCTAGATCTCTTTGGGCTGCACGATTATGGCCAAGATGATGATCATGATTAGTTTGATCAATATGGATGATTATCACAATTATTTGTTAATTTCTACTACAAAGTGCTGGAAAGGAAGGTTTCACCATCGTTGATCCTCAGGTTAACAAGGAACAATCTCAGCAAGGTGATTGATGGATAATTGTAGCTACCTCACTAACCCTTCAGCCAAATGACACAGCTGTAAGACATCGCGTTGGTTACCTTCCAGCTATGTAATTCATGCAAATGGCAGTGGTGGGATTTGAACCCACGCCTCCAGAGAGACTGGAGCCTAAATTCATTGGTTAGTAGTCATTACCAGACACGGGCAAAGTGCAAATCGTAGTGCACTGCCTGTCTCTGTGGATCCTCGTGGAGGGAGCTTGATTGATTAATATGCTCCCTTAATTGTACCATAACAGAGCTCTAATGTTTTATGAAAGCGGGTTGGGTGAGTAACCTTTCTGGTTACTTCTAGACAAATAAAGCACCTAACCACACAACTAAAACTGCTGTGATGGCTGGGAACCAAACCCAGGTCAATTGCTTGGAAGGCAGCTATGTTCACCACTATACTACCATCACTGGGTAATGATGCTACTGTCCTTAAAGGTTGGATTTCTCCTTTTTATTAAATTAAGGCATTAAGCTCAATTTCTAAAGATGATTTTTAATTCCTCTTTTTAGTCAACTTCAGCATGGGTTCCTGAACGCATGCATACCACTGTATGCATGTATACCTGCATGCATTTCAAAATGTAGGCCAAGTATGTACTTAAAAAAAGAAACAGAGTTGTATTGACACCAAAAAAAATTTTTTCCAGCAGAAAGCACCATTTTAAGGACACACAGCAGACCTACAATGAAATCGTAATTGCACTGCTTTGAAAATAGTAAGAACCTTCTTCATCACAAACCTGATGGTGCAGTACTTGATCCACATGGATCCACTTGCTGTCCCTCTGGCTGTTCCTCTCTCTGTCCCATTTATGTTTTCTTCTCCTCACTTTCTTCATGCTCTTCACCCCTTCTTCATCCTCCTCACCCTCAGGAATATCCCTCTCTGTGTCAGAGCCCTCACTTTCATCACATGCCCTCTCTCCAAACTCACAAAACTCAATACAACAACAGTCTTAAATGAACTGGCAACATCTGTTCTATGACTTACAGTTCTCAAGGATGCACACAATCTCAGCTGATTATCCTCCAGACAGCTTGTCTCTTATTCTTTTCTCTCACTTTTGTCTCTGTGTGGCGTGCGTGCCCGCTCGCGGTGTGAGGCGTGTGTCCGCGCTATTCTCTGACATGGACTCACAATCACTCCTGATAACTGAGTATTTGTACTTCATTACTTCCCATCTTTGATGACCATAAAGATTAATATGTACATGGTCTGCAGAACTGTACCTTCTAATTGAGGTAAGGGCACTTGGGTTGTCTTTGGGCTGCTCTATGGTCTCCTGCAGAAGGATAAATCCCGGAGTTAGCTCACTCCAGGTTATTTAAGCAACAAACGTCCCTGGGTGGACTTGAACCACCATCCTTTCAGTTAACAGCCGACTGCGCTGACCTATTGCGCCACAGAGACTGCTCCTGTCTGATGTTTTATGAGCGGGAACTCGATCTTTAAGCCACAAGCATTTGCTTTATGACTTTTTGAGGTTGAGCTGCACATGTCTGCTTATCAGGCTATTTTCCTGTTACTCAAAAATTGGGGAAGCTGACTCATGCGGAAATGTAGAAGCTGGACGTGCATTGTATTGTTCTTACATGTCAATTGGATTCTGACTTTGAATTCAAGTATTTGGCATCCAACAAATTTCGGAACTGATGATGTATCAGTCATTTTGCTGGTGGTTTCTTGGTCACAGCAACAAGTTTCATCATTGACATACAGTTACACGCCACGTATCACAAAACTGTTGGGGGGGCCTTATGTATTTGCTTGTATTACATCAAGTGACCTGCATACCAATGACCGTCAGAGATGGCAAAAGTACTCACTGCCCATACTCAAGTAGAAGTACAGATAATTGTGTTAACAAATACTAAAACTAAAATAAAAGTAGAAGTATTGATTTAACTTCTTTACTCAAGTAAAAGTAACAAAGTACAGGCTTAGAAATTGACTTAAAGTACAAAAGTAAAAGTAGCCTTATGAATGACAAAGCTACCTGGACCAGACAGAGCACGCTGAGAAACTACATGGACATGGAAAAAAGACTCTTTGTTCTTTATTCTTTATGTGCCATTGCCTATATTTTAAATGGCTGTCTGCCAATAGGCCTAAAACATATAACTTATTTATATTGACAGAGACTGGGACTCCAGGTTAATAAGATTCTGACCGAGTACCAAGATATGAATTCAAGTGTGATTTGGTGAGAAGTCTGTGTATTTTCCCATCCAATTGATGACGCAAAAATAATAACTAACTCCAGTGAAATTATTTTTGCGTGATATTTTAATTACAATCGTTTCCAGCCGCTGCCTTTATCAATGTACGATCATTCGTATGCTTTGATTGGTGTCATACGAACGTTTCATGAATCTCACGTGAAGCCTGTCGTAAGAGGATTTCTGCGCTCATATCGGTGCTGGTTCCTACATTAGGTTGATAAATGAGGGCCATTAGCTCTAAGGATGTGCTTCAATCCATAACTAAAGTGAGCACACTAATGAGTAGCACAATGATGCAATTAGTTTACCTTGTCATAAGCTAAAGCCTTTTCCAAGCTAGTACGCCAGTACGCTTCCGCTGCACCACTCTGCTGAAAATCACCCCTGATGGGACTTGAAACCACAATCCCTAGCTTAGGAGGCCAGTGCCTTATCCATTAGGCCCTGGGGCTTTACATTAACCATGTACACCTTGACCTTTGACTTCCAAAACCGAAATCAGTTCATCCGCGACTCCAAGTGGTTATGTATGCCAAATTTAAAGGGACTCCTCTAGGCATTCAGAGATTTTGCATTCACTTCACAAGAATCAGGAACATGGAGGCAGCAGTTGTCTCCAACCACAGATCCAGATTCCACAGCTCCCAGAGCCAGAAACACCTGCAGGACGCGATGGGAGCTGCTTAATTTTCACAAGTACCAAAGGCTCGGCCAAACAGCAAAGCCCACCCAAAAAGAGTTCATCTCATCGGGGGGTTCCCTTCAAGGAAGTCTTTAGTAAAAGGCGAAAGACGTGTGTTCTGAAGAGAAATCAGAGTGAGTACAGCGGTCTGATCGAGAGCAGCAGAAAACCTAGTCGACCCAGTCCAAACCCTCGGGGTAAGCCTCACTGGGTGTCCAAACTAAAATGATAAGAGGCAACTTGGTAGACTCCTTACTGATGTTTATATCTGTACTCACAATGCCTTTTTAAAACACCAGCCAATCACAAGTGTTACATGTGAATAATCAAGTGTGAGAAATCAGGAAGCTCACATAAAAGATAGTTGTAAAGTCTACCAAATGTTAACTTTACAACCCGTAAGCTGTTGGAACCTTGGCTGCCACATGTTCCCTTACCATCCCTCACAGTGTGATTCACAGATTGTCATGCCATGGTTGAAACAGCTTTAGATTCAGATTTACTTTTTTAAAATCAAGGCATTAAGATCATTTTCCAAAAGATGATTTTTTTTAATTCCTCTTTTAGTCAACTTCAGCATGGGTCCTAAACGAATGCATACCACTGTATGCATGTATACCTGCATGCAATTCAAAATGTAGGCAAGTATGTACTTAAAAAAAAGAAACAGACCCGTTTTGACACAAAAACAGAATTTGACAGCAGAAAGCACCAATTTAAGGACAGAGAAATCAGGATATCACATAAAAAATAGTGTCAAGGTCTATCAAATGTTGCGTTGGTTGATGGTTGCCACCGGTTCCCAAACCTTTCCTCGAAATGTCACTCCCAGATTATCCAGCCCCTGAGCTTAAACAGCAGAGCAGAGTGGCGCAGCGAGAGTGCTGGGCCCATAACCCAGCGGTCGATGGATCAAAACCATCCTCTGCTAATTGGTATGCTTTGGAGCAGTATTAGTGTGTTCACGTTTATCAAGTGAAATGTCTACTTAATGACATGTCAAGTTTATTTCGTCTATAAAATCGAAACTACAGTTCTACTTGCTGTACACCCTAAAAACCTGAGTGTAATTCAATAAATATACATTTAAGTCCTGGTTGTGCTATCTGATAACCTGTACTCTGAATGCAACTCCTCAACTGATCGCACTGCATTCTGTGATAGTCCAGAAAAGAAAGTTATATAAGTATGAAACTCTAATCATTACATTTTACTTCATAATTGCAACTGCATGTGTTGCATTCATTGTTGCAAAACTCATTCTGTATATAGGTTGTACGATGTGTTTGTGGGGGCCGTGTATGTGTGCAGGTTTTTAGTGGGTCTTCACATGTGCTCATCTGCTGTAAAGCACAGTAGTGCTCCATTGGACCAACAGGTCAAAAATTGACCTAGGAAAACTAAACACTATGTATTAAAACCCTAAAATTCATAAATATCATAAAATTTTAAACCCATGTTTTTTGTTAATAGAACTAATTTCTGATAAAGAAACTTAACATGTAAAATTTTAAGTGTTGATCCCGAAGTGACCTTTTGTGCCATTGTTTAGTTTGGAGGCATGCATAAAGAAATGGCAAAAGAAAAACAGTTGTGCTTCCTGGCAGATTAAATCATTCATTGCTTACAATTATCAGAGAAGTATGGTAAAATCAGTTCAGTTTAATATCACCACAGATATAAGTAGGTACATGCAGAAACATGTCAAAGGCGCGTCAGGTTGGCGGCCTGGTCGCCCAGCGTCAGGTTGGCGGCCTGGTCGCCCAGCGTAGGTTGGCGGCCTGGTCGCCCAGCGTCAGGTTGGCGGCCTGGTCGCCCAGCGTCTGGTTGGCGGCCTGGTCGCCCAGTCAGGTTGGCGGCTGGTCGCCCAGCGTCTGGTTGGCGGCCTGGTCGCCCAGCGTAGGGTTGGCAGCCTGGTCGCCCAGCGTCTGGTTGGCAGCTGGTCGCCCAGCGTCTGGTTGGCAGCCTGGTCGCCCAGCGTCTGGTTGGCAGCCTGCCTGGTCGCCAGCGTCTGGTTGGCAGCTGGTCGCCAGCGTCTGGTTGGCAGCCTGGTCGCCCAGCGTCTGGTTGGCAGCCTGGTCGCCAGCGTTGGTTGGCAGCCTGGTCGCCCAGCGTCTGGTTGGCAGCCTGGTCGCCCAGCGTCTGGTTGGCAGCCTGGTCGCCCAGCGTCTGGTTGGCAGCTGGTCGCCCAGCGTCTGGTTGGCAGCCTGGTCGCCCAGCGTCTGGTTGGCAGCCTGGTCGCCCAGCGTCTGGTTGGCAGCTGGTCGCCCAGCGTCTGGTTGGCAGCCGGTCGCCCAGCGTCTGGTTGGCAGCCTGGTCGCCCAGCGTCTGGTTGGCAGCCTGGTCGCCCAGCGTCTGGTTGGCAGCCTGGTCGCCCAGCGTCTGGTTGGCAGCCTGGTCGCCCAGCGTCTGGTGGCAGCCTGGTCGCAGCGTCTGGTTGGCAGCCTGGTCGCCCAGCGTCTGTTGGCAGCCTGGGCGCCCAGCGTTCTGGTTGGCAGAATGGTCGCCCAGCGTCTGGTTGGCAGCATGGTAGCCCAGCGTCTGGTTGGCAGCCTGGTCGCCCAGCGTCTGTTGGCAGCCTGGTCGCCCAGCGTCTGGTTGGCAGCCTGGTCGCCCAGCGTCTGGTTGGCAGCCTGGTCGCCCAGCGTCTGGTTGGCAGCCTGGTCGCCCAGAGTCTGGTTGGCAGCCTGGTCGCCCAGCGTCTGGTTGGCAGCCTGGTCCCAGCGTCTGGTGGCAGCTGGTCGCCCAGCGTCTGGTGGCAGCCTGGTCGCCCAGCGTCTGGTTGGCAGCCTGGTCGCCCAGCGTCTGGTTGGCAGCCTGGTCGCCCAGCGTCTGGTTGGCAGCCTGGTCGCCCAGCGTCTGGTTGGCAGCCTGGTCGCCCAGCGTCTGGTTGGCAGCCTGGTCGCCCAGCGTTGGTTGGCAGCCTGGTCGCCCAGCGTCTGGTTGGCAGCCTGGTCGCCAGCGTTGTTGGCAGCCTGGTCGCCCAGCGTCTGGTTGGCAGCCTGGTCGCCCAGCGTCTGGTTGGCAGCCTGGTCGCCCAGCGTGGTTGGCAGCCTGGTCGCCCAGCGTCTGGTTGGCAGCCTGGTCGCCCAGCGTCTGGTTGGCAGCTTGGTCGCCCAGCGTCTGGTTGGCAGCCTGGTCGCCCAGCGTCTGGTTGGCAGCCTGGTCGCCAGCGTCTGGTTGGCAGCCTGGTCGCCCAGCGTCTGGTTGGCAGCCTGGTCGCCCAGCGTCTGGTTGGCAGCTGGTCGCCCAGCGTCTGGTTGGCAGCCTGGTCGCCCAGCGTCTGGTTGGCAGCCTGGTCGCCCAGCGTCTGGTTGGCAGCCTGGTCGCCCAGCGTCTGGTTGGCAGCCTGGTCGCCCAGCGTCTGGTTGGCAGCCTGGTCGCCCAGCGTCTGGTTGGCAGCCTGGTCGCACAGGTCTGGTGGCAGCCTGGTCGCCCAGCGTCTGGTTGGCAGCCTGGTCGCCCAGCGTCTGGTTGGCAGCCTGGTCGCCCAGCGTCTGGTTGGCAGCCTGGTCGCCCAGCGTCTGGTTGGCAGCCTGGTCGCCCAGCGTCTGGTTGGCAGCCTGGTCGCCCAGCGTCTGGTTGGCAGCCTGGTCGCCCAGCGTCTGGTTGGCAGCCTGGTCGCCCAGCGTCTGGTTGGCAGCTGGTCGCCCAGCGTCTGGTTGGCAGCCTGGTCGCCAGCGTCTGGTGGCAGCCTGGGCGCCAGCGTCTGGTGGCAGCTGGTCGCCCAGCGTCTGGTTGGCAGCCTGGTCGCCCAGCGTCTGGTTGGCAGCCTGGTCGCCCAGCGTCTGGTGGCAGCCTGGTCGCCCAGCTCTGGTTGGCAGCCTGGTCGCCCAGCGTCTGGTTGGCAGCCTGGTCGCCCAGCGCTGGTTGGCAGCCTGGTCGCCCAGCGTCTGGTTGGCAGCTGGTCGCCCAGCGTCTGGTTGGCAGCCTGTCGCCCAGCGTCTGGTTGGCAGCCTGGTCGCCCAGCGTCTGGTTGGCAGCCTGGTCGCCCAGCGTCGGTTGGCAGCCTGGTCGCCCAGCGTCTGGTTGGCAGCCTGGTCGCCCAGCGTCTGGTTGGCAGCCTGGTCGCCCAGCGTCTGGTTGCAGCTGGCGCCCAGCGTCTGGTTGGCAGCCTGGTCGCCCAGCGTCTGGTTGGCAGCCTGGTCGCCCAGCGTCTGGTTGGCAGCCTGGTCGCCCAGCGTCTGGTTGGCAGCCTGGTCGCCAGCGTCTGGTTGGCAGCCTGGGCGCAGCGTCTGGTTGGCAGCCTGGTCGCCCAGCGTTGGTTGGCAGCCTGGGTGCCCAGCGTCTGGTGGCAGCCTGGTCGCCCAGCGTCTGGTTGGCAGCCTGGTCGCCCAGCGTCTGGTTGGCAGCCTGTCGCCCAGCGTCTGGTTGGCAGCCTGGTCGCCCAGAGTCTGGTGGCAGCCTGGTCGCCCAGCGTCTGGTTGGCAGCCTGGTCGCCCAGCGTCTGGTTGGCAGCCTGGTCGCCCAGCGTCTGGTTGGCAGCCTGGTCGCCAGCGTGGTTGGCAGCCTGGTCCCAGCGTCTGGTTGGCAGCCTGGTCGCCCAGCGTCTGGTGGCAGCTGGTCGCCAGCGTATGGTTGGCAGCCTGGTCGCCCAGCGTCTGGTTGGCAGCCTGGTCGCCCAGCGTCTGGTTGGCAGCCTGGTCGCCCAGAGTCTGGTTGGCAGCCTGGTCGCCCAGCGTCTGGTGGCAGCCTGGTCGCCCAGCGTCTGGTGGCAGCCTGGTCGCCCAGCGTCTGGTTGGCAGCTGGTCGCCCAGCGTCTGGTGGCAGCCTGGTCGCCAGCGTCTGGTTGGCAGCCGTCGCCAGCGTCTGGTTGGCAGCCTGGTCGGGGTGGGGCCCAGCGTTGGTTGGCAGCCTGGTCGCCCAGCGTCGTCTGTGGCAGCCTGGTCGCCAGCGTCTGGTGGCAGCCTGGTCGCCCAGCGTCTGGTTGGCAGCCTGGTCGCCCAGTCTGGTTGGCAGCCTGGTCGCCCAGCGTCTGGTTGGCAGCCTGGTCGCCCAGCGTCTGGTTGGCAGCCTGGTCGCCCAGCGTCTGGTTGGCAGCCTGGTCGCCAGCGTCTGGTTGGCAGCCTGGTCGCCCGCGTCTGGTTGGCAGCCTGGTCGCCCAGCGTCTGGTTGGCAGCTGGTCGACCAGCGTCTGGTTGGCAGCCTGGTCGCCAGCGTCTGGTTGGCAGCCTGGTCGCCCAGCGTCTGGTTGGCAGCCTGGTCGCCCAGCGTCTGGGTGGCAGCCTGGTCGCCCAGCGTCTGGTTGGCAGCTGGTCGCCCAGCGTCTGGTTGGCAGCCTGGTCGCCCAGCGTCTGGTTGGCAGCCTGGTCGCCCAGCGTCTGGTTGGCAGCCTGGTCGCCCAGCGTCTGGTTGGCAGCCTGGTCGCCCAGCGTCTGGTTGGCAGCCTGGTCGCCAGCGTCTGGTTGGCAGCCTGGTCGCCAGCGTCGGTTGGCAGCCTGGTCGCCAGCGTCTGGTTGGCAGCCTGGTCGCCCAGCGTCTGGTTGGCAGCCTGGTCGCCCAGCGTCTGGTTGGCAGCCTGGTCGCCCACAGCGTCAGGCTGGTTGGCAGCCTGGTCGCCCAGCGTCTGGTTGGCAGCCTGGTCGCCCAGCGTCTGGTTGGCAGCCTGGTCGCCCAGCGTCTGGTTGGCAGCCTGGTCGCCCAGCGTCTGGTTGGCAGCCTGGTCGCCCAGCGTCTGGTTGGCAGCCTGGTCGCCCAGCGTCTGGTTGGCAGCCTGGTCGCCCAGCGTCTGGTTGGCAGCCTGGTCGCCCAGCGTCTGGTTGGCAGCCTGGTCGCCCAGCGTCTGGTTGGCAGCCTGGTCGCCCAGCGTCTGGTTGGCAGCCTGGTCGCCAGCGTCTGGTTGGCAGCCTGGTCGCCCAGCGTCTGGTTGGCAGCCTGGTCGCCCAGCGTCTGGTTGGCAGCCTGGTCGCCCAGCGTCTGGTTGGCAGCCTGGTCGCCCAGCGTCTGAGCCGTTTTGAGCCGTTTGGGTCCGTTCAGGGGCAATTGAACATTTGCAAGCTTTTGAATAGCTGCCTCAGCTTCCACTTCATTGGTTTCCAGTTGTGCTGAAAAATACGTAGAAATCGTAAATTCCCAACTACCCTTGACATTAATACTGTAAATAATTTACCATTAAGGCTTCTTTGTTTTTGATTAAAAAGTAAAGCAAGTATTAAGACTTCCTTTTAATGCTTGATATCTCCAAAACATTTAATTGGTAATTAGACCAGTGGAGTTTTTTTACATCATTACAGAATCTGAATTGTGTTAAGCTAGCACAGCAGTTGTGTTCAAGTGCTGCATTTACTTTGTTTGGGAAATTCCACGATCTCTACAGAGCTACCTTAGCTTAAGTTGGCTGACTGACTATATAAATGTCTGATTAATTTGAGAAGCCAGTTTTATACTAACATTGCATGGTCAATATATCTTAAATTAAACATGGGTTGGAATCCCCAATCCAAAAGCCAGACAACTTAACCTTAATTTACTACGTTGTGCCACAAAAGAACCTCAGCGGTAAATACAATTGTACCATTTTCCCAATATGGTTTCATAGAACCTGCTCACCTTTAGCAGCTAGGATCAACTTGGACTCCATTGACTGGAGAAGTGCAAAGGCCCTCTTCATGGAGATATCATTGGGAGACACATCTGTAGCACAAAATAAATTCAGTTAGTGTCCGTAAGTAGCTCTTGAAAGATTCTGTCACGAACGTTCTTACCTCTAATCATTCTCCTCTGCAGCTCATCATGTCTTTCATTTGTGCCGCCAACTGGCAAACTCAAGCCTAAGGACAATGCAACTGCTGTTAATCAATAATTCTGCTGTTTGACACCACATATCATTAACTTGTTCCAGCTAAATTTAATTTCATTAATTGAGTAATTTACCCTACTCTTTACATTTGCTATGGTCCACTAGATATTTGAATACAAGCTTCAAATAGAAGAAATGTAACAACCTTTGTTAATCCAAACAGTCAGCACACAAACAACAAAGACCCAAACAGCTGCCATCACTCCAGTCACCAAGAGAAACTGGTTCCTGTGCTACATGCCGGGTTAAAAACCATCATGCAGGTAGCACAGCTGTTGCTGATCAGCTCTAATTGGCTCTCTCTGCAGAGTCAGTGCTAGTTGAGATTCAGCCCATGAAAAATGGGAATTAGTATCTCACTGTAAATGAAATGTTACTACCCACAATGCAATGCATGTAACAGTTACGAACCAGAAAAGAAAATTATGGTATTTTACTGTGCATTTTGTGGTAAGTAACTGTAGATATAAAGTAAAGTCTAACAGTGTAGGGTACTTACGTAACTACAGCTTTGATTTAATAAAGGACCAATATCAGAGATCGTAAAGCTCTTTCTGCAGACTTTCACCAGCTAAATATCAATTCCCATACCAGGACTTGAACCCAGGCCACCTGGGTGAAAACCAGGAATCCTAACCACTAGACCATATGGGACTGAACATGTAGTAATAACAGGGATTTCATGAATGAATTCATAGTCTGGCTGGAAACAGGCCTTCTCTTGAACGAGAACGAAGAAGCTTCTTAAGTAAGTTTTATCTTGAAAAAAGATAAAACTTACACCATGTAGTCCGCGTCAAGATAGAGGACAGGACACCCAAAAGTTTATTTAAACCAGCGCCATTAATAGCATATCCATGGTTTTCAGGTAAGTGTTTGCTCGAGATAAAGTTGTGTTTCAGCAGTCTGCTATCACTGTTAGAATACATTCAGAACATGTTTAACTTATTCCTGAACCGTTGCAATTTTACACTCAGTCATTTGCATGTAGCTTCTGTCTGAACATTAAAATTCCAAATAGTGATACGTTTGACTCAATGGATATTCATATCTATTCAGAATTGTAATGTGTAGACATTCCAATGCCGTGTATGAGCATTGTGTGACCACGATTGCGCCTCTATAAAGTTTTACGTTTGACTCATGGGTATTCATATCTATTCAGAATTGTAATGTGTAGACATTCCAATGGCGTGTACAAGCATTGTGTGATCATGATTGCTCCTCTATAAAGTGATACGTTTGACAATGGTTATTTATATCTATTCAGTTGAGACAATGCCGTGAACACACTGCATTGTGTGATACTTATGTGCCGGAGAGAGCAACACTCCATTTCAGTTTGAAATTACATTCTAAAATGCTGATTGGCCAGGTTTCCTGACGTCAAGATGTGTGACGTAACACGGACGTTCCTGATTGGCTGGAAGAAATGGATAAGTGGTCCTTATTGTATATGATTGTAGTCCTGTTCTTTTTTCCCCAGTATGTTCCCTTGGATCAGAGAGGCTCCAAAATCAGGGTAGCAGCTGTCGCCATGGTCCCGCTACACGTTCTGTGATGCCATGTTCAACTGCTACACTGCGGTGCCCTGCTACGTCCTGCTACGTCCTGCTACGTCCTGCTGTGCCTTGTAATGCCGCACAGCGTCCTGCTATGCCATGAACTACTACAAAGAACTGCTACAAACTACTAATTTTTTCTATTTTTGTTATTGCCACTCTTCATTCTAACCCCAACCGGCCCGTCAGACACCGCCTACCAAGAGCCTGGGTCTGACCGAGGTTTCTGCCTAAAAGGAAGTTTTTCCTCGCCACTGTCGCACTGTTGCTTGCTCTGGAGGAAACTACTAGAACTGTTGGGTCCTTGTAAATTCTGGAGTGTGGTCTATCTGTAAAGTGTCTTGAGATAACTCTTGTTATGAATTGATACTATAAATAAAATTGAATTGAATTGAATTGAATTGAATTGAATAAGTACAGAAGAGCCCAGTACAGCGTTTACTGTCTTGGAAAAACAACCAACGGCAACACCAGTGACCAGCGACCAACGACCAACAACGCTTCTCACGAAAAAGTAAGTGATACAGCTCCATGATAAAAAAATAGCGAGTTTGACACAATTATTGTAATGCTCTGATAACTTTAGTTATCGTTACAGCCAAAAATATTGACTGAGATTAAATGGTCAATGTTTCAGATTGAACCTACATCCAGCTAATCACCACAACCAGTGTTACATTCTGTCCATGCATTCTTTGTTTTGTGTCATGTCAACCTGCTTGCGTTTTTTCTTTTTTAGAAATAAGACCTGTTACTAAATTTAATTTATTTTGCTGTCTTCCCATTAAAAACTACAATTAGAAATCCTGCCACGTGCGTTGTTAACACTGCACATTTTTTGATTTCAGCAAAAACACATTTGTTGCATAACAACTGTCCACGATGAAAAGGAAAGATAGGCAAGATTACACAAAGCGCTGGAAGAGGGCACAACGAGAGATGCTACTACTGGACCGGGCTCTTCTTCAACAACAACAACAACAACCACCACCACCAACCCCACCACCACCTCATCAACACCCACTGAAGCAAATGCCTGAGGAGTGTGAAGAGGAGCCAGAACTTGCTGTAAATTATGCCAGCAGCTCTAAGGGGGACAGCAGCAGGGAGGTGAGTCATTCCACAGAGGGAGGTGGCTCAGACAGGAAGATGGAAATGAGAGGTAAGAAGACTCAAGTTGTTCACATGCGTGAGTTTGTGTGTGTGTGATAACTGAATACTAAACAAACACTTTTTTTTCCCTTAGGCATGAGGGCATCCATAAACAGAATGAGGGCATCCATGCACCTCATGGCACAGGTCATCCATGATCTGAAAGATCAGATAGATGAGCTCTTAAAACGCTCCCTGTCACCTCCTGCTCCTCCTGTTGAAGACTTCCTGCTGTCGCCCTGCTCGACTGTCACCGAGCTGTAGGAGTTTGACAGACCTCTTTGTCAACCAGAGAGGAGGAACAATATGGTAATTAAGTAGCCATAGTCCTGCCTTGAGACAAACACTATATAATTGCATAAAATCCACTATCTTAATTATTCTGTAGTTAGAAATCGCTGTGAGCAGGGTTTGAACCTGCGCAGGGAGACCCCATTGGATTTCAAGTCCAACGCCTTAACCACTCAGCCATCACAGCTGTAAAATACATTCTGTTTTTACAGCGGAGAACCCCTGATGCCTGACAGACTCCATTCAGACCAATCAGAAAAAGATAGAGCCTATCTCACAAGTACCTTGGGCAAATCTGAATGACTGATGGGGATTCCCAAGCACTTCAGTTCCAAAGGATCATTCAAATCTCGAGGGTATTTCAGGTGTAATGTGGGTAGTTAATCCACAACCCTTTAGATCATCCGATTCATTTCCAGTCCAGATTAACAATTAACAAGTTATTGAATCACATGTCAATGAGAAACATACATGTGTACAGACAAGGCTAGCAGCAACAGCGCCGTGTCAGAAAATATTTTGGTGTGCAAAGACCAAGAAAATGCCACGCACCAGAAATACCATGCTCACACCACACAGGCAGTGTGCAGGAGGCCTTACCCCTGACTCCCACCAACTGTGGATCAACTCCGCTTTGTGTCTGCTCCGTGATCCGCAGTCCGTCAACACCCACCTGACGGGCCACTGAAGTCACATGGACCGACAGGATCTCGTAAATTCATGTATGATCACGCGATATAACAGGATGTAGTTTCTATAAACAGAACCGCAAAACCTGATGAGCTTTTCATGTATCATCTTGAGTCTGTGGTGATGTAGTGTTTCTGTGTAAATGTAACATGCCTTTTTCATTTGCTACCAGGGCTTAATGAGTAGCATGGGGATTTGGTAGACATGATGATGGGATGCAAACAGAGATAATGACTGCAGCAACAAGGTGCAGCAGGGATTTGAACCCTGGATCTCCTGTTTACTAGACAGGCACTTTAACCAGCTAAGCCACAGCACCCCCTTGAGTACTACTCACTAACAAAACAATAAACTTACTCTCATTCAGAAGCCATAGAAGAGCGGTGCAAATATTTCATCAGAGTGATGGCTTGTGGTAAGAAATTGGTCCTGACTCTGTTGGTTTTGGCGTAAAGTGCTCTGTAGCGCCTACCAGAGGGGAGAAGCTGGAATAGTTTGTGTACAGGGTGAGATGGGTGTCTGGAGTGAGATGGGTAAGAGAGCGCGAGGCCATCCGTCATCACCTGCACACTTGATGAGTGTCATCGGTGGAAGTCTAAACCAATAATTCCCAAAATGGCTGACCTAACAGCGTGCAGCCCACCTGCACCTATTAAAGCCAGCATTCCACTACACTGGTATAGACTGTTTTCAGCCACATATAATGTTATAAGACAACATCACATGTCACTTTTTTGCTCTGGAAAATCAGGCAACTTTGTTACGCCTGTTAAGAATCACAAATCATATGCATACACTTCATTAAGTGAGAACGAGGCACTGCTAGGATTTGGACCCAGGATCTCCTGTTTACATGAGAGGTGCTTTAACCATTAAGCTACAGCACCTTCTACAGAGAAGCCTGTCTTGCAAGAATACAATGAGCTAATGAACAGGGTTGCTTCCATCCATCCATCTTCATCCAGCAGCTACAGCAGGGGACCCCTACGAACTCCGGCAAATGAAAACAGCTGGACATGTCCTTGAGCGACGCCTCAGGAATCACTGTTCATAGGCAGGCCTACCGAGAACAACAGAAGTCCTATGCAAGGACCTTGAGAGATGAGATACCCTTTCCCCAAAGCCCTGGTAAAATCCAACCTCCATGCCATAAGTCCCCTCATCACAAAGGTCATTAACCACTCCCTCCGGTCAGGCCATGTTCCATCAACGCTGAAAACAGCTGTTATCGTGCCATTTCTCATGGAAAGCCATGGAAAGCTTGAAACACAGTCCTAATTTAGTCCTCCTCAACAGTCAACATAGCGTTTGCCATGTGGCGTGTCTGGTTTTATTTCTCTCATGTTAACAGTATTGACCAATACGGTAGGCATTCTAACCTCAGCTGACACGGTCACGCCACGCAGGCAGTGTGCAGGAGCCCTAAGCTTCCAAGGTAAGACTGAAGGAATTCATGATAATAAAAACGTTATAATCTTCACACTAAATTTGCAAAAACACCTCCAACAAAAGGCTTTTATTCGCTTTACATGGACACATGTAATGTTATGGTACAAAACAACATCACATGTCACTTTAGTGATCTAAATAATCAGGCAATAACTGGATTGCACATGTTAAGTATCGTCAACCATGTGGTAACACTTCATTAAGTGATAACCAGGCACTGCTGGGATTTGGACCCAGGATCTCCTGTTTACGAGACAGGCGCTTTAACCACTAAGCTACAGCGCCTCCTGCAGCTAAGCCCGTCTTGCAAGAATACAATGAGCTAGTGAAAAGGGTTCCCTCCATCCATCCATCTTGTCCAGCAGCTCCAGCAGGGGACCCCAAACTGCCCTTTGTCGAGCCACATGAACCAGCTCCGACTGGGGGATCCCGAGGCGTTCCCAGGGCAAGTTGGAGATGTACTCTCTCCACATAGTCCTGGGTCTTCCCCGAGGCCTCCTCCCAGCTGGACGTGCCAGGACCAGCTCTCTACGGAGGCCCCCATCAGCACCAATGAGAAGGAGTGGGCTGGCGTTCTCAAACTACTGAAGGGAGAGACCTGCCAGGTACTAATACCTCTTCTGCAGACTTGCTACTGGACAGGATTGATCCGCCAAGCCTAGGCGAGCTAAGCCGTTACTCCCAATACTGCCAGTCAGCATACTGTTTGTTTAGGTTATACAAGATAAAAGACAAATACAGACTTAACAGAATTGCTACTTGTGAAGGTGCTGTGGCTTAGTTGGTTAAAGTGCCTGTCTAGTAAACAGGAGATCCTGGGTTCAAATCCCAGCAGCACCTTGTTGTTGCAGAGATTACCTCAGTTTGCATCTCATCATCATGTCTGCCCAATCCCCATGCTACCCATTAAACAGATCACTTTGCATTCTGTCTCGCAATCACCATAAAAGTTAGGTATCACTAAAATATGAACTCTTGGTGCTGCAGTCAGAGTATGCAGTGCTCATCCTGAATGGGCCAGTATAGTGCATTAGAACTGCTTGTTGAATGGTCTATTAGCTTTGAAACCTGGGGTCATAGCATGGATCAGGAACCAACCTGGACTCAATGTGGGCGTTGGCCGGCAATATTTGACACGTTCAGACCATGAAGACAATGTTGACCCAAATGTCAGTCTATTTCCCATCTGGCAGGGACATTTCTGGATTCAGGTGGACATTGTGGACAGAAACATTGGTGGATCTTGATTCCCACCATGGGATTTAGCCTGTATTGCACATTGGGGTACAAGGTCAATAAGATGTCATTAACATCTTGTCAAGCTTGTCATCATTGTCAAGCAAATTGCCACCCTAGTGACTTTCTTCCATGTCTCCATGAACGCCCATATGTTTGGGCTGACAATTACAAGAGCAGCCGAAAACCCTAGTCGACCCAGTCCAAACCATCGCAGTAAGCCTCACTGGGTGTCCAAACTAAAATGATACGAGGCAAGTTGGTAGACTCCTTACTGATGTTTATATCTGTACCCACAATGCCCTTTTTTTAAAACACAAGTGTTACATGTGAATAATCAATGTGTGAGTAATCAGGAAGCTCACATAAAAGATACTTGCAAGGTCTACTAAATGTTTAACTTTACAACCCGAGAGCGGCTGGAACCTTGGTTGCCACCTTCCATCAAAATGTGAATCACAGACCTGGGTAGAGAATCCAGAGCAGAGTGGCGCTACCCAGAACGTATTTGTCCACTTTCTCATCTCCTTTTCTTACCAATCAAACCCAAAGCTCCCTTCCATTTTCTGCCAATCACGAGAGACTTCATATCCATTCTTGCCATCAAAAAGCGCCTCCTCTTGGCAACGCCCATCTCCATTTCCTACCAATCAAAACACATTTTCTGCTTCAATGGCAATCGCAAGAGAAGAAGACTCATTGCGGTAGAAAATATAAATAGTTAGATTGTACTATGCATACAATACTATGATGTATTGTGATTTATATGTTATGTGTTTTACTCTTTGTACAGAAGTAGTTTGTTGATTCTCTTATTTCCTCCCTGGTGTAAAAACCTTTGTATAGTCAGTAATTTCTTGTGCTAAACAATATTATTTGTTACCTAAAGACATATTGTTTTGTTGAGATCAATAATGTAATAAAGTTGGCATGTATATATTAATTGGCTTCATTTCAATATTATTCCAAATGATAGTGTACACACTGCTGAGCATATGACTTGCCTTTATACATCCTACTTCCCTGCATTGATTACTGTAAGACATACTAGCTTTTAGAGAAAAGAGAACTAAAAATGCTTGGTTTTACCTGTCATACATTGTTTAAAGAAAAAGAAAATTATTTAATGCTAAACAATACTTATTATAAAGACTAACTTTAATATTGACCAAATATAGCACGATTACTAAATGTATGCAGTACTAAAATCAGATATATTGTTCAAAAGTCAATCTAAACGTTATAATTATTTGTTTAAATTGTTTCCCAACCTTACTAATATCTTATTCCTCCAAAACTTTGTTTAGTAGAACAATAAGTTGTGGACAGTGTAACTGGATCTTCTGGCACTAGGTGGGGATCGAACCTAAGATCTGGTGCTAGGTGGGGATCGAACCTGTGACCTTTGAATCTACGTTAAACTTCCCTTATTTCCCAGAAACATTCCAATTTCAGCAATTAAATTAAAATCTGACTTCATAGAAACTATACAACTCTTACACTTTGTGGGTAATTTAGCATCTTTCTCATCTTTTCTCTCATTTCTCCTTTTTTCCTCCTTTTTTCCTCTTCCTTTTCCTCTTTTTCCTTCTTCCTCCCTCCCCCCTTTTTCCTCTTCTCCCCCCCCCCTTACAGACTATTGTTCCCCAGCTTTGGCGCAGCGGAAGCGTGCTGGGCCCATAACCCAAGGTCGATGGATCGAAACCATCCTCTGCTAATTCCTATGCTTTGTACCAGCAGTCTGTTGATGTTTAACATAGCATCTGATGCTGCTAGTGTCTGAAGTGAAATGTCTCCGCTGGCCGAAGAATTAACTTAATAGTTTGTTAAGTTAATTTCTTCCATAAAAATAGAAACTACAGTGCTCATACCTGCTGTAACACCCATTAAAACTGGAGCATAACACAATAAATACATTACACTACAGTTAATAAATACTGTAAATAGAAACATGTACGTTTAAAGTAAAGTAAAACCTGTAAATGCAACGGCAGTGGCTGGAAATCAAACCTGGGCTAAATGCTTGCACTGCCATGATATAATACATAGTCAAAAGTAACATATCTGTTGCCTTTCTGCTGGACAATACAACATTTACTGCAAATCTTGTAACACAGACATTGCTGGAGGCTTCCAGTAGTTATGAGATAACACAATATTATTCATGAAGGTACATCTGCAATTTGGTGTAATGTCATATGTTATTGGTTTTCTACCGCTCTTAAAGAATGCCTCTTGTTGTAGGCAGGATTTGAACCTGCGCGGGGAGACCCCAATGGATTTCTAGTCCATCGCCTTAACCACTCGGCCACGACAACATGAAGCACAGCCCTATACCTGTTTGCATGAATGTTCATAAACATTTCAATTGGTTAGTAATACCAGACATGGACAAAGTGCAAATCATAGTCTGTGGATAGTTGTGGATGAAGTTTGATTGATTGATATGCTCCCTTATTTGTACAAGAGCTATTTTGTAACAGAGATCTAATGTTTTATCAAATCCGGTTGGGCAAATAACCTTTCTGCTTACTTCCTACTTGTTTCTGCATTGTTCAGAGCTATGTCTGATGATGAACTCACTACAGGACAACCCCAAAGAGAAGCGCTTATGAACCCAATAATCATCAGTGTCTCCATTTGAGATGATCTGAATGTGATTACAATGACATCCATCTTCAGTTAGTCTGTAGCATTGTCATGTTCAACTACCCCAACAAGTAGCACTTACTGAATTCAACAGTCAAGTCAATGCTAAAGTTAGTTAAGGTCTTTTTGTCCCCTCTAGCCTTCCATACAAGAGGGTTGACTTTATCTCCCATATATGGGCATGTACTTCCTGAAAAATAGACAGGACAGACAGAAAGCGAGAAAGGACAGACGGAGGAGCAATCCAGCGGCAGAAATGAGCCAAAACGCGATGAATTATGGATATAAAGTGGATCAATCTTGGATATAACAGTATGGATTTAAAGCCCAAAGAGGCTGAAGTTCCAGGCTGGACAGAAAATCCCCTGTAGAGGCTAGAAAGACCCGGAAAAGACCGCCGGAAACGCAAAAACGTCAGGATTTAATCGCAACCGGAGGTGAGTAAATCGCTTGTATGGTTCAAAAGTTATTAAACTATGAATCAGAGGTGCTTTTTTACTCGTGGGCGATTGTCTCGGGCTCTGAGGGTTTTAATGTACAAACTTGTCCAACATTTATTTCTGATGATGGGATACCTTTGTATCAAATAGTCTAAAACATAAATTAGCTAAAATCAGTGTGAAATCAAGACCAAAAGCAGAAAATTACAGGATTTTAGGGCACTTATTTATTTTAATACCATTCAACTTTGCTGTCAATTTTCATCTATAACCATGAGGTTACTGATGTGCAACCTTTGTCTACAGATGAAAACTACAACTTTGAACTGAGAGCAGTTCATAATTGATTCTTGCAGTTTAAAAGTTAGAATAATCTGTATTTGGTAGTTTTAGTTTTACTCATCTCCAAACTTGTTCTTCCTGAATTGCATCTGACGACATGTGCCAACATGAAACATGAGACTGACAGGTTTCTTATTGTCATTTCTACTCATTTCAAATAAAATAGTTTTTGTAATTATTGTCTGAAAACTAACCTAAACTGATCATTGCATACACAGAGGCTTGCAAAAGCATTCAAACTTCCACATTTTGTCACGTTACTACCAGCTTCAGGTTTGTTTTATACTTCAGTTTGAACTAGTACCTAGTAACCAGGAGACTTCTGGTAACGTGGGGTTTGTTTAGACATAGTGTTACACACACACAAACACATTTTGTTTGTTACCATGACAACACCAATGACACTCAATGCTGATGCTGTCATGGAAATAGTTTTCTAATCAGCAATAAATATAACAATTTCTGATCAACCCATAACTATTTAATATCTGATAACCCCCCCATTTCAAAACAACCCGACCCACTTCCGGGTTAAATCTGACCACTTCCGGTTTAGGCCCCGCCCAGTCCGAGTACGGATCCGGATAAAGATAATGCATGTGGTAAACAGATACAGATACAGATACAGATAATGCTGTACTCGCTCATCCCTAGTATTGACCAATACGGTAGGCATTCTAACCTCAGTTGACACGCTCACGCCATGCAGGCAGTGTGCAGGAGCCCTAAGCTTCCAAGGTAAGACTGAAATTCATGATAATAAAAATGTTATAATCTTTACACTAAAGTTGCAAAAACACCTCCAACAAAAGGCTTTTATTCGCTTTACATGGACACATGTAATGTTATGGTACAAAACAACATCACATGTCACTTTAGTGCTCTAGAAAATCAGGCTTCATCTTTGTTGCACATATTAAGTATCACGAACCAAGTGGAAACACTTTATTAAGAGATAACCAGGCACTGCTGGGATTTGGACCCAGGATCTCCTGTTTACGAGACAGGCGCTTTAACCACTAAGCTACAGCGCCTCCTGCAAAATGAGCTAGTGAAAAGGGTTCCGTCCATCCATCCATCTTTGTCCAGCAGCAGTTTGAGATGTACTCTCTCCACCTAGTCCTGGGTCTTCCCCAATACCTCCTCCCAGCTGGACATGCCTGGACCAGCTCTCTACGGAGAACCCCAGGAGGCATCCTTACCAGATGACCCAACCACCTCAGTTGTTTACACCAGGTACCTCCATAATGGCCATGCATGCGTGTTTATCCCCAGAGGTGCTGTGGCTTAGTTGGTTAAAGTGCCTGTCTAGTCAGCAGAAGTTCCTGGCTTCAAATCCCAGCAGCCCGTGTTGTTGTGTCTGACACAAGTGTGTTACAGCAATTGTAGCAGGAGCCACTGTTGGCATGTTAGCGACAGCCAGACTCCAGCGTGCATCTCTAGTTCCCAATTCAGTTGTGCTTTGGAATCACACCATGCCCACCAGGTGGGGCCTTAACAGTTAACTAAATATTGAGAATATTTAGTCATGGGTTTTAATCCCACAGAGTTGAAATTGAACCTTCTAACAGCAAAAATCTACACAAATGTGTATTTCTTGTCTGGGTAGTTGAATCTCTTAGATGCTGGCCTCAATGCAGAGTCCCTAGAACTGTGGTTCCAGAGTGGAGGTGTAGTCTCGTCTCCATTTAGCGGCCGTGTGTGTGACACAAGCTGAGCTTTACAGCACAGACAAGCTTCCCTAGTCACTCACTGGAATAATGTGACTCAACTCAGAAGTGGCATATCTGTGAGCCAGTGACATGCCTGCTTTATACCGGCCCATTTAATAAATATTGGCACAGAAACCCAGTGCAATAAGTTTATTCACAACATCAGTCACTGTTCTGAAAAGGAACATTGGTTTGCCAGGCAGCTTCTTCCATATTATTAACACTTATGCTTTTGAAGGCACACAACAATTACTGGCTAACTTAAGTCATTTAGTAAGCTAAGCGTTGACACAGGATGTGGAACAAGGCAAGTCAAGAATAGGTTTTAAAGGACTTGCCACAAACAATGAATACAGCAGTAGATAGGTCTACTGTGTACACATGGTGTTTACATGGGTTCATAATGCAGATGCTCACAAAAGGTGCGGCTGTACTTGCAATTCAATGTCTTGCGCAAATTAATATCCACTACAATGTAGAGAATAGCTGAATTCAAGATTCCCAATACCATGTCTCTGAAATTAGTTCTAGAAGGAAACAATTCATGTAAGAAGTGGGATTTGAATCCAAGCCCCCAGTGGAGACTGCGACCTGAAAGCAGAGCCTTGGAACGCTCAGCCATCCGATCTTTATCTTGTTCATGCTTATCTTCTTTAATAGTTTTTTTTAATAAATTAATTCATAAAAAATATGACTAACATGTGATTATTTTTAATGTTATATTAATAAATAATGTTACAATTAAATGTGCTGTATTTATATAGCGCTTTCCAGTCGCTTTTACATCTACAGGAAACATTCACCATTCACACACATTCATACATTGCCGGGGCTGCCGTACAAGGTGCCACCTGCTCAACAGATAAACATTCACACACATTAACACTCCGATGCGCAGCACCGGGGGCAACTCGAGGTTCAGTGTCTTGCCCAAGGACACTTCGACAATCACTGCAAGGACAGGATCGAAACGCCAACCTTCCGATTGGCAGGCAACCGCTCTACCACTGAGCCACAGCTAAGTAAGTAATGAAACCTTTGAGGAATTTCGGAATCATCAGTGATAGAGCGCACTTCACAGTCTCAATGCCCAGATGTATTACAAGATTTGAAGTGGACATTATATAGCACAGTGATGGTGGTATAGTGGTGAGCATAGCTGCCTTCCAAGCAGTTGATCTGGGTTTGATTCCCAGCCATCGCAGTAGCTTTCTGTAAGGGATGTTACTTGCTTTTTTTTTAACAAGAAGTCAACAGAAAGGTTACTTGCCCAACCTGGTTGGATAGAACATTAGATCTCTTTGGGCTGCACAATTATGGCCAAAATGATTAATCGATATGGAAATCACGATAAATTATCACAGTTATTTGTTGATTTTCTACTCTACGTCTTTTAGCTTTGGAACCCCCCTTTCCCCACAGTTTTCAACTGTCAGATATGGGTGGAGGAGTGGGCACTATGTCCAAACCTTTCTGTGTAAAAAAAACAACTAAAGAAGTCTCTTGGATGAAAGACAAAACTTCTGCGGAGGACCTTTTACCAAGTCCAGTTGCCCTTGGCCTAGTCGTACACCTTTGGGGTATTAGCATGGATCAGGAACCAAAATGGACACATCTGGACTCAATGTGGGCATTGTACGGCAATAGTTGACACGTTTAGACCATGAAGGCAGTTATTATTTTATTTCCCATCTGGAAGGTATATTTGTGGACTCAGTTGGACATTTTGAAGATAATTGCACAATGTTGATCCAATTGTCAGTCTATTTCCCATCTGGCAGGGACATTTCTGGATTCAGGTGGACATTGTGGACAGAAACATTGGTGGAACTTGATCCCACCATAGGATTTGGCCTGTATTGCACATTCCCTTCACATCCCACGCAATGTATTGCCATTGTCAAGCACATTGCCACCCTGGTGACTTTCTTCCATGTCTCCATGAACGCCCATATATTTGGGCTGACAGTTGAGAAACCTTCCCTTGTTAACTATGACATGGATGACTGAGAACCTACTATATCATGACATGTTTAATTTACTATATTATAATTTTGAGACAGGTCCTACTGAGCACCTGTAGGATCAGTCAAGATGGCCGAGTGGTCTAAGGCGCTGCGTTCAGGTCGTAGTCTCCACTGGAGGTGTCGGTTCAAATCCCACTTCTGACAACTAGTGTTTTTCTTAGACATGATATTGGGAATAAAGAACTTAGCAGTTCTTTGTATTTAAGAGGACATGAATGTGCGCAAGAAACTCAATGCCAACTACAGCGTTTTGTGAGCATCTTTATTGTCAACAGATGTAAAGTTACCATGTGTTTGTACACAGTAGACATATCTACTGCTGTATTCACTGTCTGTTGCAAGTCCTTTAAAACCTGTTCTTGACTTGCGTTTTCCCACATCCTCTGAACGCTTAGCTAACTTAACTTAAGTTGGCTAATAATTGTTGCTTTTTCATCTTTGTTGTTATTGTTGTGTGCCTTTAATTTCACACATGTGGATATTATAAAAGAAGCTAACCCTTAGGCTTTAAGGATTCATGGTGTAATGGTTAGCACTCTGGACTCTGAATCCAGCGATCTGAGTTCAAATCTCAGTGGAACCTGTTTTTAAGTTGTATGTCTGCATTAGCTTAAGTTAAGTGTAATGTCTTGTTTGTGTTGTAGTATCTATAGAGATTTGTGGTGTAGTATGGAACCATTGTCCTGTCTTTTATGTATTATGAAACTTATTGCCGCCTGTCTTGGCAGGACTCCCTGGATGAAGAGTTACTGTAGCTCAATGGGATTGTTCCTGGTTAAATAAAGGTTAAATAAAAATAAAATGAATCTGTAATCTGTCCAAACATTCCTCTCTTCATTACCGACATACTGGAAGTCGGCCATGTTTAATTGGATGCTCTCCAGTTATTGTTGTTTAGTAGATTAACATTATATTTTCCTACTTTGGGGACTTTTCATTTGATATTCTTTGTCTGACATTTTCTTTTCCCTGTTGGTATTTTCTGTGACTGCGTGTGGTTTTAAATCTGTTGGAGTTTCTTCAGACTAAAGCAAAGACACTGATGATGTCATCCAAAAGAGACATAAAGGACAGCAACCTGTTTCCAGAGGACACTAAAGAATGACGGAGCAGCAGGAAACAGAGCAGCTCAAATAGCAAACAGCTGATTTATTCATCTGACTCGTAGAATAACGCCAATGATTGACTTGTTTTAAATGTCTGGGAATGTGGAACAGCTCCATGCTGACTACCTGAAATAAAACAAGGCCTCATGCTGATTATTGGGGACTTGATTTGATGGATTTATTCTTCCTGTTGTGTCTCTGTTTAAACTCCTAATTTAAAGGTAAAGTCAGCGTCCACTAAAGGTTGTGTTGTTGCTGCTGACAGACTCAGATTATTATTCTAAGTGTGTGACAACATTATGGGATGGATCCCTACAGAGATAGACCTTTTAGTTAAAGAGGAACATCCTTTTAGTTTAGATCCTTTAGTTTCCAACCAGACCAGAGTGGTGATTGTAGGAACAGTGGAAAGATGAACCAAGACGGCTTTTCATTTATATATATTTTCTTTTTCTATTGACCTTAGTTGTGTTTGTTATTAACAGAAATCAACCTGTCAACATTTCTATTCATCATAAAGTTCCAACGTTAAGTTTTTTATCGCCAGTTCAAAATGGAGCTGAACACAGAGGAGGATTCCTCCCTAACGGCCGCTCTGCTCTGCTCCGTGCCCCCGCTGTCCGGTAATAGTTAAAGCAGTAATGTATTTATGTACTTGCACTGTAGTGTAGTGTATTTATTGTATTATGCTCCAGTTTTTATGGGTGTTACGGCAGGTATGAGGACTGTAGACATTTCACTTGCAGCAACAGATTATTTGTTAAACATCAACAGACTGAAAATATACTTGCTGCTGATACAAAGCATAGCAATTAGCAGTTTATATCAATGTAAAGTAAAGCAGAAGATGTAGTAATTCAAAGAAACAACAGAAAAGTAGCTTCTCACAGATGCCGTGATCCAGATTCCTACCGAGGTTGCTGCAGCTACCGCATCGCAGAGTACCAAGCACTATAAGATCACGACCATTTGGTATTAAAATCGCTGCGTTGTTGTGATAGCATAGTCGGAAATCAGATCCACAATTATGCTGCTATTTTCTAGGTTCCCCTAATTGATGAGTAACAACTGACAATTCCAGGGATAGTTTATCTAGTACTGCTGATTCTAAAAAAACAACAGAGAGAGCTTGATGATAGCTGTGCTTCAGTTAAATTAAAGGATTTAGAGCTGTTTTAGCACATGTTGAAAAGCTATTTACACATCATTTGGCTCCTCATATGTGTAAATTTATTGTGATAGACAGGTTGCACAGGAGTAAACTTGGAAGTGAGGATCAAGTAATGTAATAGCTAAAGAACAGAACAAACTATCCAGGAGTCAACCCTAACATCTTGTGATCTGTAGTCAGACGCATTACCCACTGCCCTACTAGTCCTACGTTCAGAGAGCATTGGGAGTACCTGGCTTCTCACACCATTCTATGCAAACAGTGGTGATCTTGGTTGGCAAGTATACAGACAGCCAGTCAAATCTTTGTTGTAGTCCAAAATGTGGGGCCTCCTGCAGGACCTTTATCCTGAGCCTTCAAGTTTCTATCAATGTAGAAAGAAGCAGAGGATGGAACAATTTGGAGGCGTTACAGAGAACTAGCTTCACAAAGCTGCCGTGACCCGGATTGGAACCGGGGTTGCTGCAGCAACAACGCAGATTACTAACCACTATACGATCACGGCCCCTTGGTACCAGTAGGGCCTTGTTGTTATGAAAGCATAGTGGGAACTCTGAATATCAACTGTACTGGTATTTTCCCGTTTTCCCTGATTGTTGACTAATAAATGAAAATTTTATGGATGGTTTATCTAGCACTGCGGATTCTGTCCTTCAGGGAAAATTTTTTTTTTTTTCAAGGAAAGATGATTAGCAAGCCAAAACAGAAAAACAACAGCAAGAGCTTGATTATTGCTGTAGTTGACTGACACCAAGAGGCTTAGATTACTTTAATTACTCATCATTTGGCTCTTTATAGATGTACATTTTCTTTGTAGAGTTTGTACTGGGGGGTAAAGTTGGAAATGACGAACAAGGGATTTAGTCACTAAAGACAGTACGAGCTAGCCAGGAGTCAAACCTAGAGTCCAAAGTCAGACTCTTTATCCATTGCGCCAAAGCTGGGGATCAACAGTCTCATAGGGGGGTGGAAGAAGAGGAAAAAGGGGAAGAGGGAGTGAAGAAGGAAAAAGACGAAAAGTAAGAGGAAAAAAGAGGAAATGAGAGAAAAGATGAGAAAGATGCTAAATTACACACAAAGGAAAATCACATCTACAAAAATAAATCTGAGAGATGTGACTCCCTGATGGTCTAGTGGCTAGGATTTGGCGCTCTCACCGCCGCGGCCCGGGTTCAATTCCCGGTCAGGGAATGGTCAGGACTTGACAGATACAGGTGTTACATTTAAAAGAGAAAGTTCCTGGACTAGTTTTGGTTGATTTAGATTTGTCAAATTCTTCCTCATTAGTTTAAAGCTAACCCCAACACTTTTAAAGAGTACCATTTCCTTTAAATCAGACCCCCGACAGCAGATGTATCCTTTTGTCGTCTTTGATGGGTCATAAACACTTCATCTGCCTCCATCTCAATGACAATTATTTTCATTTTTTCAAGCAGTAACTAAACCCCTAACCAACATTTTTAACTGAAAAACAATGTACTTGAGTGTCAAATAATGTTATTGTTGGATTCACGTCCAAATTTTGACATTTTAGTGCAATGCAAAGGTGCATAACAGATTGCTTTCTGCTTACCTGGAGCGACACAAAGCAGGGGTGGCCAACTAGTCAAGGAACAGCAAGAGACTTGGTATTTAAGAATACAAACTGACTATGTGACAGATGTGTAATCTGTCATGTCCTGCCTTCTGAAGCTCTAGCCAGGAGCCATTCCTCGCCTAAAACAATATGAGTCATTCCAGTAAGAGAAAGGAAACTCACATATACAAAGATAATTTTAATAAACATGATTCCCTGATGGTCTAGTGACTAGGATTCGGCGCTCTCAACGCCGTGGCCCGGGTTCAATTCCCGGTCAGGGAATAGTCAGTACTTGACACACTGTACAAAAAAACTGTGATTTTACATACATTTTCCTGTTAACTTTACAGATTATTTCTATTTTTTTTAAATACAGAAAAACACCAATAAATTACAAAAATAAACTGTGAATTTAAGGGACAACTAGCACGTGTAAAACCACCTTTGGGAGTGGAACATGGATGTGTAGAGATGGGCTTTCAAACAATGCACCTTTTGACATTTTGACATGTCACAGTGGGAAAAGCAAAGGTATAAATAAAAATGAATTATGGCTTAACTCAAGTTACGTTTTTACAGTAGACATAAGGCATTACAAAGTCAAGAAACTAGGTGCTGATAGTGAAGGGCAAATGAAGCTTTGGTAAAGCACTGAACCACTTAGAGGAATTGGTTTGAAAATGGGTTCATTACTAGAAGCTTCAGTAACAGGGACCTCGCCTGGTGAAGGGCCAAGGCTGCATCCAAATGATCCTGACAAGATAGTGGACAGGAGGCTTTAGACTAGTGACACTCACGTGTACTAACAATGGGACAGCATTCTTTTTAAAATAAAGATTGATGGATTTGTGTATTGTTTCATTGGGTATTAGGTAAAGAGTGCTTGGGGAAACAGAGGATGTGCTTGTGTAACTATGGCTGGGGGGTATGTGGGACAGCGACCACTCATCAATTTTTATTAAGGAACATTATTTTTTCCACATTATTGGACTTATTGGAAAACTCTGACTGTTGTTTGTGCATATGCACCAAAACAAGAGTTTGGAATATTCTGCATTCTTGGAGACCTTGAATAGAGTTCTCTATGGGGCTCCAGTACTCCATAGTTCTGCTGGGGGACTTCAACGCACACGTAGGCAATGGTGGAGATACTTGGAGAGGCTTGATCGGGAGGAACGGCCAGCCGGATCTGAACCAGAGTGGTTGTCTGTTGTTGGACTTCTGTGTTAGTCATGGATTGTCCTTAACAAACACCATGTTCAAACATAGGGTGCTCATAAGTGTACGTGATGTACGTGATGATTATCATTTTAGCCATAATTGTGCAGCACTAACTCAGAGTTCTGCATTCATAATGGACTGGAGGAAACGTAGTATTGGTTGAATGTACTTTTAGATAGATAAATAGATACTATAGATAGATAGATATATACTATAGATAGACATATACTATAGATAGATAGATAGATAGATAGATAGATAGATAGATAGATAGATAGATAGTGGATACGATAGATAGATACTATAGATAGATATATACTTTATTCATCCCGAAGGAACATTTAGTGGCAAGACAACATAACATGAACACATATTCACACATATACACATAGTGCACTCTCTTAAAATATTAACACTTCTTTGGACCTTTTTATGTTACTGTACTTTATTATTGATTTTTTTTCCAGTTTCTTGTAAATTTGGACTATTTCAGGATTTCTTTATGAAAATTGAAGTACTGTAAAGTGAATTTCACAGTAAAAGAATTAATGCTTTAAGAAACAAGCCGAGTCAGAGGCTGCTAGCATATAAAACTCCTCTCAAACTGACTAAAAACACGGAAAGATTACGTTAAATCACACAACACAGCACAAATTAGAAGAGAGATGAGACTTTAACGCTAGCAGTTAGCCACGAAGCTAATAGCGGAGCTAGTAGGTAGCCACGAAGCTAACGGCGGAGCTAGTGGTTATCCACAAAGCTAACAGCGGAGCTAGACGTTAGCTCCGTGGCTAACAGCAGAGCTAGAAGCTATAGCCACGAAGGTAACTGCGGAGCTAGCAGAGGAGCTAGCAGTTAGTCATGAAGCTAATAGCGGAGCTAGCAGTTAGCCAAGAAACTAATTGCGGAGCTAACAACGGAGCTAGCCTAGCGTGTTAACGCATGCGCCGCTCGGGCTTCTATTCGCTTATTGTTCGCACGCACTCTGGCTGCCGTGTAACAGAGCACTTATTAAGATATTTACCTGAACACGTGCAGGTTCACCTGGAGCTCTGTCTCCGAAAAAAATCACTTAGGAACTCAGCAGCAAACAAAACACAGCTATCCCGCCGCCAGCCCCAAACTTCCGGTTTACCTTAAGTCAGGGCTTTTCAGATTAAAAGTCTAAAAGACAGAAGGCCGCCGCCTTCAGGTCATGTAAATAATCACTACTTTAGCGTGTATAGAGCAGCATAACTCCACCAGACTCCATGTAAATAATCACTACTTTTAGCGTGTATAGAGCAGCATATCTCCACCAGACTCCATGTAAATAATCACTACTTTTAGCTTGTATAGAGCAGCATATCTCCACCAGACTCCATGTAAATAATCACTACTTTTAGCGTGTATAGAGCAGCATATCTCCACCAGACTCCATGTCAATAATCACTACTTTTAGCGTGTTTAGAGCAGCATATCTCCACCAGACTCCATGTAAATAATCACTACTTGTAGCGTGTATAGAGCAGCATATCTCCACCAGACTCCATGTAAATAATCACTACTTTACAGCGTGTATAGAGCCAGCATATCTCCACCATAATCCATGTAAATAATCACCACTTTTAACGTGTATAGAGAGCAGCATATCTCCACCATAATCAATGTAAATAATCTGGGGTCTCATTTATAAAACTGCAGTTAGGATCCTTGCTGAAAGTGTACATACACCCAAAAGCCAAAAATAATCAGATTTATAAAACCGTGTGCATGCTCATCTATGTAATATTCTGTTCATAAATCACATATTACCTACAAGTGTGCACATGTGAATCAGCCTATTATCCCTCTCTGTACACGCCCATTTTTAATTTTAATACTATGTTGATATTTAAAGTATAATTTCATTTCAACCTGAAATCTATCCCCTGTGGTTCTGTATGCAGTAGTATTTTGAAATACATTCTTTAAGGGGCAGGAAAACAGTGTAAAGACTTTCAAAGTGGAGTGATGTGAACATTGAGTTAATATAAACATTTATCATTACTTAAACCATAATTTCATACAATCATAAGTCAAGAAATGTACTCACGATATTTACACACACACACACACACACACACACACACACACACACTTACTTTCTACATTTTCAGGATTTTAAATATTAAATAATGTTTATGAAAGAAAAGTTCAGTTATTGTTATTACTACACACGTCAGGTTGATTTAATTATGTATACTCTATATTACATATTATTTTGTAGTTTTTCCGTTGTTGTTTTTTGTAACCGTTAAATAATTTATTTTGAATGTGTTCAGTGTTACAGTAAAAATACAGTTTTTTAAAATCTGTTGACCTACTTTAATTCTATTGGTTGCTGTTAACTTCCCGTCCAATCAGCTTTCGATGTGAGGGCAGAGGGGCGGGCCTTCGGCTGTGACAAGGAAACGACCGTTATCCGTGATGATGAGAGAGATCAGTTATCTTTATAACGCTGACTCACTGAACCGGGACAGAAGGTAAACATCCATATATTCATCCATTTCCATATGTAAATATATGGAAAACTATGTGTACTTTTTTTCATTTCCATATGTAAACATATGGAAAACAATACACATGTGTGTGTGTGTGTGTGTTATAGTGTTTTACATCCATACAGTTGGTAAAAGTTATGATACCAACGGCTGTTAGCATCGTTAGCCCGCTAGCATCGTTAGCATCGTAGCAGTTAGTGTAGCACAAGCTAAAGTCCTGTGGAGGGTGACCAGATGTCCCCGGTTTCCGGAAACAGTCCCCGGTTTGGTGACCTGTCCCGGAAATGTCCCGGTTTGCACTGTGACTGACAGACCTAAAATTGGAACGAAAGAAAGAAAACACTGACCAACTGACCTAACTGGCTCTATTAGCCTACAAGCTAGCACTAGCTTGTAGGTAATAGAGCCAGTTAGTAGTTGTTTTAAATGAGTGAGTGAAACCATCGACAGTTAAAGAAGTGGACCAACAGGTCCCGTTGCTCTGGACGGAGACCAGTGAAGTCTATTAGAAGCTCTTTCCGGTGAGCTGAGCGTTACTGCGCAGCCCCAACTGAGCTTGAAGACGTAAATGTGACGTGAGCAACCTGTCTGAAAGTTGTAACGGTATGTACGTAATTACTGCTAACTAACATGCTAGTTACATTAACATAGGCACAGGCTAATTACTGCTAACTAACATGCTAGTAACATTACATAGGCACAGGCTAATTACTGCTAACTAACATGCTAGTTAACATTAACATAGACACAGGCTAATTACTGCTAACTAACATGCTAGTTAACATTAACATAGGCACAGGCTAATTACTGCTAACTAACATGCTAGTTAACATTAACATAGACAAAGGCTAATTACTGCTAACTAACATGCTAGTTAACATTAACATAGACACAGGCTAATTACTGCTAACTAACATGCTAGTTAACATTAACATAGGCAAGGCTAATTACTGCTAACTAACATGCTAGTTAACATTAACATAGGACACAGGCTAATTACTGCTAACTAACATGCTAGTTAACATTAACATAAGCACAGGCTAATTACTGCTAACTAACATGCTAGTTAACATTAAATAGACACAGGCTAATTACTGCTAACTAACATGTAGAACATTAAAATAGGCACAGGCTAATTACTGCTAACTAATCTAACAATATGCTAGTTAAAATTAACAGACACAGGCTAATTACTGCTAACTAACCTGCTAGTTAACATTAACATAGGCACAGGCTAATTACTGCTAATTAACATGTTAGTTAAAATTAACATAGACACAGGCTAATTACTGCTAATTAACATGATAGTTAACATTAACATAGGCACAGGCTAATTACGGCTAACTAACATGCTAGTTAAAATTAACAGACAGTGGGGGAGACAATAGGGCCGTCCTGATCTACTCTCACTGAGACAACAGATGATAATTAAACAGCTTGATATGAGCATTCACCACTGAATTAAATCAAATCTTCTCTACCCGACTGCAGCATACTTTAGCATAAAAACATTGTTTTTACTTTTCGTAACTCAACACTGTCAACGGGCTTATCTGCTAACGTTAGCTACCGACAGTTACCTTGGAATAATCCAGCAATAGACCAAGCTTTAATGCGTGCCTGAAATATATCTTCAAACAAATAAACAATTGCTGATGTTTCTGAAATGTGATCATTTGAAGCTTTCCGTGTCGTACGTTAGGGAAAGAGATTAATCCCAATTACTTTGGTTTCTATTGAAATCAGGATTATTTAACAGGATTCCTCGTTGTCTCTTAGAAAGATGTTTTCATTATTAAAGTTAAAAACAGCTTTTACTGGGATTTTTTGCTTTGTTCTTTTACTGTAGAAGAAACGCTCTGGCTTGTTTGTTTTCTTTAAACCAATCAGAATAGTCGTGGGCGGGGCTAAGCTCTGGATGCAACGACTTTGGCTCTGCTACATAGTCTCAGGAAGGAACTGTTCACCCTGATAGAAGAAAACACATGTGCATGTTGACAGAGAGCAGACACACACACACACACACTCTATTTCAATGTGCTGCATCATGGCTTATCAGTCTGTGTAACATTACTTCGTCCTCAGCATCCTGCTCCAATCACTCCAAAACATCCCAGTTAGATATAAGATGGCGTTAACATACTCCTTGTGAATCTTTACAGTGATTCCCTTAAAGAAGCGACCAGGCCTGCCTTGTTGCCCCATCAAAATGTCTCTCTGAACTTTCCATTTTCACAGGAACATCTGGAGATGTTCTGCTAATGAAGTGTGGTGGTCCAGGCTACTGAGTTGTAGCTTGTAGCTCCAGTTAATGACTTTTGGGCCTTACATTTTAGTATTTCTTCCAGTCTGAATGCAGGAGATACTTGACACTCTGGAGTCCTATGGATTGGTCCCCTCATCAGCCCTTTCATTTTCTCCATTCAAACAGAAGATTTTAATCTAGTAAAACATGGTCAACTAGAATTCACTCACACCTCCCTTAGTTCTTCTTACCCTTGTAATATTATCTCTGCATGTCCCCACCTCCTTGGGTCTACAAAAGCACCTTCAGAAGACGGCAAGCTGGCGACCGGAGCAGGAAAGAAGGGCGAGAGAGAGGAGGAGGAGGCTGCAGCAGTGAAAGAGGAAGAGGAGGAGGAGCCTTCAGCAGTGAAGGAGGAAAAGCAGGAGGAAGAGGAGTATGTGGGGGAGGAGGTTTTGGACCGCAGAGTGGTGGAGGGAAGAGTAGAGTTTCTGCTGAAATGGAAGGGCTTCTCAGAGTAAGTATGAGTCTATAATATTAATGCTTGGTGTTCTTGGTCCTGATACACTGTGTGCATATATATCATTATCATATAACTCAATGCATTTCTTTATTTTCAAGACTATTTACATTGTAGATTATCACTGAAGGCATCAAAACTATGAATGAACACATGTGGAATTAAGAATTTAACAACAGGGTGTCCCGCGGGGTTTTAAAAAGTATAAAAAGTGATAAATCAAAATTGTCAATTTAAGGCCATTAAAAGTGTTAAATGTAGTCTCAGAGGTATTATTTTTTTAAATTAGGTGTTATTTTTTCAGACTATCAGGTGTCCTATTCTGATTAAAATTCTATCCTGCGTTGGCGTTAGTCCGTTTAAATATGGGCTTTGGCGTGTCTGGGACATAATCAAAGATCTTTCGTCTCCGTCTATGTTTGATGCTGACGTCATATTCAGTGGTCGTTCGACATCTCAGAACACTGCGCGCTCAACAGAAGTGGCTGGCTTACGTTTTATTTTAGACTTGCTTCAAGCCATATCTTCAACGACTGGATAACCATCGTCATCTTTTAATGGGCAAATGCAGTTTTTCTGATAGCTGGGTGAACAACCCAGATTAACCGTTTGCGCCGGATGCTCGCGACGACACATCTACCGCCGGTTGATGCGTTGCGCAGCTCTGAACCTCCTGCCGGCTGCTGCGCGTGGCGCAGCGTTTTGTATTTCTCGGTCTTTTCATGACGTGTGCAGCAGAGAACGTCATTGGTTCAAATACACATGAGGTGGGTCTTGTTGGCCATGTGGCCACCAAAATGTACCGTAGTTTGCTGAAAATCACGTCAATCAACCAGACGTACATGTGCGTTTATTTATGAATGTTTGAGAGACGAGCGAGAAAACGGCTCCGAGGCAATCAGAGGAGGAGTTAGACAGCGAGGGCGGGGACGTTGAGGTGGAAGATAGTGAGGAGTTTGGGAGGGAGGATGTCTTCATCATAATCTACCACTTCCTCTGTCGGAGCCGTTTTCTCACTCGTCTCTCAAAACTTCATAAACAAACGCACATGTTTGTCTGGTTGATTGACGTGATTTTCAGCAAACTACGGTACATTTTGGTGGTCACATGGCTTGAAATAGCCAACAAGACCCGCCTCATGTGTATTTGAACCAATGACAGTGCGTTCTCTGCCGCACGCGTCATGGAAAGACCGACCAATACAAAACGCTGCGCCACGCAGCAGCCGGCAGGAGGGTCAGAGTTGCGCAACGCAGTAACCGGCGGTAGATGTGTCATCGCGAAGCATCCGGCGCAAACGGGTTAAGGACTGGCTCAGGCCTGTAGTAGGGAATAACAGGCAGGCTTATTGTTCGGTGTGTAAAAAAAACATCAATGTCAACTGGATGGGAGCTAACGCACTTTGGTCGCATGTGCAATCCACTAAACATAAAAATGGAAGGCGTGCTCGGAGAGAGCAGTTAATTATTCGACCAATCTCAGCTGTCTGTGCGGCTGCACCTCCACCACCACCGCCGCCAATTAGTGCCACTTTAGGCCTCCTGGCCAACGCTACGGCTCCAGCAACGTCTGACCTCCGGACAACCATGGGCGCCACACCAACACTGCGCGCGGAGGCTCTGTGGTGTCTGAACACTGAGGTTAAACACCACTCATTTAACTCAAATGAAGCAATTTCAGAGCTGTTCAAAGAAATGTTTCCGACTCTGACATCGCAAAGTCATTCACTTGTGGTAAGAAGATGCCATTTTGTAATGCATCAAATTGCAGTGAATGCCAGCAGTTCTGCTGGAACTATCCATTCTCTCCATAGCACATTTATGTAGTTTGTTTTACTTTATTTACTAAGTGAAATAAATATGTTCAATATGTTGTTAATGATATGTTGTCTCTAAATCTGTTCATTTATGTATGTTATAAATATCAAAATCTGTGTAAATAATAGAAAGGTTGCTGATTAACACTTGCAATTCATTGTCGTGATGGTTTTAAAAAAAATTCTGAAGGTAGTAAAAAAGGTATTAAAAAGTAGTAAATTTAACTAAAGGATTGCTGTACATACCCTGAACAAAAAAGTGTGAAATAACTGAAAACATGTCTTATATTCTAGTTTCTTCATAGTACCCCCCCTTTACTCTGATTACTGCTTTGCACACTCTTGGCATTCTCTTGAATGGTAGTCACCTGAAATGGTTTCCCAACAGTCTTGAAGGAGTTCCCAGAAGGCTCAGCACCTGTCGGCCCTTTTCCCTTCACTCTGCGGTCCATCTCTCCCCAAACAATCTGGATTAGGTTCAGGTCTGGTGACTGTGGAGGCACAGCACTCCATCACTCTCCTTCTTGGTCCAATAGCCCTTACAGAGCCTGGAGGAGTGTTTGGAGTCATTGTCCTGTTGAAAAATAAATGATGGTCCAACTAAACGCAAACCGGATGAGATGGAATGTCGCTGCAGGATGCTGTGGTAGCCATGCTGGTTCAGTATGCCTTCAATTTTGAATAAATCCCCAACAGTGTCACCAGCAAAGCACCCCCACACCATCACACCTCCTCCTCCATGCTTCACGGTGGGAACCAGGCATGTAGAACCCATCCGGTCACCTTTTCTCCGTCGCACAAAGACACAGCGGTTGGAAAAAAAGATCTCAAACTTGGACTCATCAGACCAAAGCACAGATTTCCACTGGTCTAATGTCCATTCCTTGTGTTCTTGGCCCAAACAAATCTATTCTGGTTGTTGCGTCTCCTTAGCAGTGGTTTCCTAGCTACTATTTGACCATGAAGGCCTGATTCAGTCTCCTCTTAACAGTTGTTCTAGAGATATGTCTGCTGCTAGAACTCTGTGTGGTATTCATCTGGTCTCTAATCTGAGCTACTGTTAACTTGTGATTTCTGAGGCTGGTGACTCAGATGAACTTATCCTCAGCAGCAGAGGTGACTCTTGGTCTTCCTTTCCTGGGGCGGTCCTCCAGTTTCGTTGTAGCGCTTGATGGTTTTAAACCGCTGCACTTGGGGACACATTCAAATTTTCCGGACCGACTGACCGTCATTTCTTAAAGTAATGATGGCCACTCGTTTCTCTTCACTTAGCTGATTGGTTCTTGCCATAATATGAATTGTAACAGTTGTCCAATAGGGCTGTCGGCTGTGTATCAACCTGACTTCTGCACAACACAACTGATGGTCCCAACTTCATTAATAAGGCAAGAACGTCCACTAATTAACCCTGACAAGGCACACCTGTGAAGTGGAAACCATTTCAGGTGACTACCTCATGAAGCTCATTGAGAGAACACCAAGGGTTTGCAGCACTATCAAAAAAGCAAAGGGGGGCTACTTTGAAGAACTAGAATATAAGACATGTTTTCAGTTATTTCACAGTTTTTTGTTAAGTACATAATGCCACATGTGTTCATTCATAGTTGTGAGGCCTTCAGTGATAATCTACAATGTAAATAGTCATGAAAATAAAGGAAACGCATTGAATGAGAAGGTGTGTTCAAACTTTTGGCCTGTACTGTATATGTGTGTGTATGCAAATAATCTACAGCATAGATTGCAGCATTGTATCATGCCCTCAAAGGATCAATGGATTGTCTAAAAACAAAGTGTGATGAGATGTTCTTCTGTCTGCACTCATCTTTCCAGTGAGGAAAACACATGGGAGCCACAAGACAACCTGGACCTGGACCTTATAACCGAGTACATGCAGAAACACGAGGAGATGGAGGAGAAGAAGAAGAAGGAGGGCAAGAGGAAAGGTGTCAGGGAGGAGGAGGTGAGTTAAGGAAAGAGGGTACTCCAGACTGAAGAGTCCCAGAAATCTAATCTCAATATTAATGAATGCACACAGAGGGTTTCACAAATGTCTTTTAGGATTTATATATAAATGACTCTCGTCATTACAATATGCACGTGCATATTACATACATACATACATACATACATACATACATACATGCAAAATAGTAAGACTAGGCAATTCCAATTGCTTCGGCGAAAGAGAGCGGATGACAGTTGGCTTGAGTCCAGTAGAGCAGAAGGCTCTGCAGAGTCGCGTAATCACGACTTCATGACTTTTCATGAACAGCTGAAGGAGCGGCGGTGTACATAGCAGAAACCCTGTTGTGCGTCTGTCCTATACCGTGGCAGGACACCATCAACATATCTACACTAAAAGACGGCGGCTGTGGCTCAGTAGTAGAGCGGTCGCCTGCCAATTGGAAGGTTGGTGGTTCAATCCCTGCAGTCCTATGTCAAAGTCAAAAACACTGAACCCTGAGTACGGGGTGTACTTGTACAGCAACCTCGGCCCCAGTGTACTTATGTGTGTGAATGGTTGTGGTATTATGTAGAAAAACTTTGAGTAGTCGTTGACACTAGAAAAGTGCTATAGAGAACAGTCCATTTATTGTTTTAGTCCAAAGAGAACTCAGGTATCATGGCCAAGTTTTAGTCAAACCATTTTTGTCTTTTTTAAATATTATTTACACAGACACATGTTAGATAAGAGCCAGGGCTCCTGGGCTCTACAACACGTTGTTGTGCGGCTCAGGCAGAGGGACCGCAGAGTTAGCTAACATTAACTTTTCCCAGACAACGGAGTTGGATTTGCCTTTTTGCGGACTAAACGCTGCTCTGGCTGCTCTCTTTCTAACATCTTTACTCGTGCTGAGTTTTTAAATTTCACTGGATGCCCCCCTGACTGCTGAGAGGTTTTATGGCTTCGGGAAGGGCAGATGTGCGCATGCGTGTGTACTATTTTGTGATCGTTGGAGTCCAAATCTAAATTAAAATCAAAATTTAATTAATTGCACAGCCCTCGCTAACTGTAAACATATTCTTTGTGAATCTTTACAGTTATTCGTTTAAAGAAGTGACCAGGCCTGCCTTGTTGCACCATCAAAACGTCTTTCTGAACTTTCCATTTTCACACAGGAACATCTGGAGATGTTCTGCTAAATGAAGTGTGGTTGGTCCAGGCTACTGTGCATGTAGCTTGTAGCTCCAGTTAATAACTTTTGGGCCTGACATTTTAGTAGTTCTTTCAGTTTGAATGCAGGAGATACTTGACACTCTGGAGTCCTATGGATTGGTCCCTCATCAGCCCTTTCATTTTCTCCATTCAAACAGAAGATTTTAATCTAGTAAAACATGGTCAATTAGGATTCACTCACACCTCCCATTAGTTCTTCTAACCCTGTTTCATTATCTCTGCATGTCCTCCCCCCCACCTTGGGTCTACCAAAGGCACCTTCAGCAGACGGCAAGCTGGCGACCAGAGCAGGAAAGGAGGGCAAGAAGGAGGAGGAGGAGGAGTATGTGGTGGAGGAGGTTTTGGACCGCAGAGTGGTGGAGGGAAGAGTAGAGTTTCTGCTGAAATGGAAGGGGTTCTCAGAGTAAGTATGAGTCTATAATATTAATGCTTGTTGTTCTTGGTCCTGATACACTGTGTGTATATATATCATTATCATATAACTCAATGCATTTCCTTTATTTTCATGACTATTTACATTGTAGATTATCACTGAAGGCATCAAAACTATGAATGAACACATGTGGAATTATGAAAAGTGTGAAATAACTGAAAACATGTCTTATATTCTAGTTTCTTCATAGTACCCCCCCTTTACTGTGATTACTGCTTTGCACACTCTTGGCATTCTCTTGAATGGTAGTCACCTGAAATGGTTTCCCAACAGTCTTGAAGGAGTTCCCAGAATGCTCAGCACTTGTTGGCCCTTTTCCCTTCACGCAGTCCAGCTCTCCCCAAACAATCTGGATTAGGTTCAGGTCCGGTGACTGTGGAGGCAAAGCACTCCATCACTACTTCTTGGTCAAATAGCCCTTACACAGCCTGGAGGTGTGTTAGGAGTCATTGTCCTGTTGAAAAATAAATGATGGTCCAACTAAACGCAAACCGGATGGGATGGCATGTCGCTGCAGGATGATGTGGTAGCCATGCTGGTTCAGTATGCCTTCAATTTTGAATAAATCCCCGACAGTCTCACCAGCAAAGCACCCCCACACCATCACACCTCCTCCTCCATGCTTCACGGTGGGAACCAGGCATGTAGAACCCATCCGGTCACCTTTTCTCCGTCGCACAAAGACACAGCGGTTGAAACCAAAGATCTCAAACTTGGACTCATCAGACCAAAGCCCAGATTTCCACTGGTCTAATGTCCATTCCTTGTGTTAATTGGCCCAAACAAATCTCTTCTGCTTGTTGCGTCTCCTTAGCAGTGGTTTCCTAGCTACTATTTGACCATGAAGGCCTGATTCAGTCTCCTCTTAACAGTTGTTCTAGAGATATGCCTGCTGCTAGAACTCTGTGTGGTATTCATCTGGTCTCTAATCTGAGCTGCTGTTAACTTGTGATTTCTGAGGCTGGTGACTCAGATGAACTTATCCTCAGCAGCAGAGATGACTCTTGGTCTTCCTTTCCTGGGGCGGTCCTCATGTGAGCCAGTTTTGTTGTAGCGCTTGATGGTTTTAGCGGCTGCACTTGGGGAAAAATTCTAATTTCCGGACTGACTGACCTTCATTTCTTAAAGTAATGATGGCCACTCGTTTCTCTTCACTTAGCTGATTGGTTCATGCCATAATATGAATTGTAACAGTTGTCCAATAGGGCTGTCGGCTGTGTATCAACCTGACTTCTGCACAACACAACTGATGGTCCCAACTCCATTAATAAGGCAAGAAAGTCCTCTAATTAACTCTGAAAATGCCCACCTGTGAAGTGGAAACCATTTCAGGTGACTACCTCATGAAGCTCATTGAGAGAACACCAAGGGTTTGCAGCACTATCAAAAAAGCAAAGGGGGGCTACTTTGAAGAACTATAATATAAGACATGTTTTCAGTTATTTCACAGTTTTTTGTTAAGTACATAATGCCACATGTGTTCATTCATAGTTGTGAGGCCTTCAGTGATAATCTACAATGTAAATAGTCATGAAAATAAAGGAAACGCATTGAATGAGAACGTTTGTTCAAACGTTTGGCCTGTACTGTATATGTGTGTGTATGCAAATAATCTACAGCATAGATTGCAGCATTGTATCATGCCCTCAAAGGATCAATGGATTGTCTAAAAACAAAGTGTGAGGAGATGTTCTTCTGTCTGCACTCACCTTTCCAGTGAGGATAACACATGGGAGCCACAAGACAACCTGGACCTGGACCTTATCGCTGAGTACATGCCGAAACACAAGGAGATGGAGGAGAAGAAGAAGGAGGGCAAGAGGAAAGGTGTCGGGAAGGAGGAGGTGAGTTAAGGAAAGAGGGTACTCCAGACTGAAGAGTCACAGAAATCTAAACTCAATATTAATGAATGCACACAGAGGGTTTCACAAATGTCTTTTAGGATTTATATATAAATGACTCTCGTCATTACTATATGCACGTGCATATTACATACATACATACATACATACATACATGCAAATAGTAAGACTAAGCAATTCCAATTGCTTTGGCGAAAGAGTGACAAGTTGGCTTGAGTCCAGTAGAGCAGACGGCTCTGCAAAGTCGAGTAATTACAACTTCATGACTTTTCATGAACAGCTGAAGGAGCGGCGGTGTACATAGCAGAAACCCTGTTGTGCGTCTGCCCTATACCGTGGCGGGCCGCCATCAACATATCTACACTAAAAGACGGCGGCTGTGGCTCAGTAGTAGAGCGTTCGCCTGCCAATTGGAAGGTTGGTGGTTCAATCTCTCCAGTCCTACGTCAAAGTCGAAAACACTGAACCCCGAGTACGGGGTGTACTTGTACAGCAGCCTCGGCCCCAGTGTACTTGTGTGTGTGAATGGTGAATGGTTGTGGTATTATGTAGAAGAACTTTGAGTAGTCGTTGACACTAGAAAAGTGCTATAGAGAACAGTCCATTTATCGTTTTAGTCCAAAGAGAACTTGGGTATGTTAGCCGAGTTTTAGTCAAACCATTTTTGTCTTTTTTTAAATATTATTTACACAGACACATGTTAGATAAGAGCCAGGGCTCCTGGGCTCTACAACACGTTGTTGTGCGGCTCAGGCAGAGGGACCGCAGAGTTAGCGAACGTTAACTTTTCCCTGACAACGAAGTTGGATTTGCCTTTTTTGCGGACCAGACGCTGCTCTGGCTGCTCTCCTCCTAACATCTTTACTCGTGCTGAGTTTTTAAATTCCACTGGATGCCCCCATGACTGCTGAGAGGTTTTATGGCTTCGGGAAGGGCAGATGTGTGCATGCGTGTGTTATTCAGAATACAAGACAAAATAAGAGTGTTCTTCAATACAGAATTTTTTTTTTCTCGATTATAATATATTTGTGATCGTTGGAGTCAAAATCTAAATTAAAATCAGAATTCAATTAATTGCAAACATATCCTTTGGGAATCTTTACAGTGATTCCCTTAAAGAAGTGACCAGGTCTGCCTTGTTGCCCCATTAAAACGTCTTTCTGAACTTTCCATTTTCACACAGGAACATCTGGAGATGTTCTACTAAATGAAGTGTGGTTGATCCAGGCTACTGTGCATGTAGCTTGTAGCTCCAGTTAATGACTTTTGGGCCTTACATTTGAGTAGTTCTTTCAGTCTGAATGCAGGAGATACTTGACACTCTGGAGTCCTATGGATTGGTCCCCTCATCAGCCCTTGCATTTTCTCCATTCAAACAGAAGTTTTTAATCTAGTAAAACACGGTCAACTAGAATTCAGTCACACCTCCCATTAGTTCTTCTAACCCTTGTATCATTATCTCTGCATGTCCCCCCTTGGGTCTACTAAAGGCACCTTCAGCAGACGGCAAGCTGGCGACCGGAGCAGGAAAGAAGGGCGAGGAGGAGGTGGAAGAGGAGTATGTGGTGGAGAAGGTTTTGGACCGCAGAGTGGTGAAGGGAAGAGTAGAGTTTCTGCTGAAATGGAAGGGGTTCACAGAGTAAGTATGAGTCTAGAATATTAATGCTTGGTGTTCTTGGTCCTGAGATATATAATATATTTACATATTGCAAATAAGTGTCAGCATGGTATCATGCCTTCAAAGTTGAAGGTTTGGTATTTTGACACTACGTTGCAGACCCACAAATAACCTCACAAGATGGCAATAGAAAAAAGGAATAATAGGAATGATAATTAGAGTGAGAATGGATTGTCTAAAAACAAAGTGTGAGGAGATGTTCTTCTGTCTGCACTCACCTTTCCAGTGAGGAGAACACATGGGAGCCACAAGACAACCTGGACCTGGACCTTATCACCGAGTACATGCAGAAACACGAGGAGACGGAGGAGGAGGAGAAGAAGAAGAAGAAGAAGAAGGAGGGCAAGAGGAAAGGTGTCAGGGAGGAGAAGGTGAGTGAAGGAAAGAGGGTACTCCAGACTGAAGAGTCCCAGAAATCTAATCTCAATATTAATGAATGCACACAGAGGGTTTAACAAATGTCTTTTAGGATTTATAGATCATACCGTAATTCCTCAAAGAAAAACCGGTAGTCAATTAAACTGCGGCCCTCTGATAGTGGTCGGGGGGGGGGGCAATACTGATAAAGGCCGGGAAAAATCAGTTTTGATAATCTCCTCGGTGCCTTTCATATAATGTGCAGTCACATTTATCGTAATGTACATTTCTACCAATTTAACTTAACAGAGTCAACAATATATTCATGCTTTGTTTTTCTGGATTATGGTTCTCATGTAGAGTATTATTTTTTTGTGATCAAATTTAGATTTTTGATCTAATTAAGAAACAAAGCGTGCCAACCAATCCCCTGAGTCTGAGAGGCTGATGACCCCTACAGATACTAGATCAAGTTCAACTGGGAGTCAGACACTCCCACAAAGAAAAGTTTCCAGCACTACCAATCCCAGACCATCCCCCGGTTGTAACCGCCTGGCTCAAGGCCGCCAACAAAAAGGCCACACAGATATATCAATCCAAACTTTATTAACACACACACACACACAGAGCGTAACTATGGTAATGCAGCAGTGGAACTTAGACACAGACATGCTGTGAACGATGCTTCTGGTTTTACTTAGCTCGCTCCACCATGGCGTCTTACTAACTCACTCACTCTGTCTGTTGATACACAAACGCGGATCAATGGACATGCATGTAATGTTGGGGGGGGGGGGGGGGGGGGTTGTATTAGGTCACCCCCATTTCCACCAGTCATTACATCTTTGTATGCAAAACCTTTACATACAGTTGTGTTCTGAATAATCGCAGTTTTTTAAAGAAGTGAATAATGCTCCAAATCCTTAGAATAGCTTTTAATTCCATAATACCAATGCATTGGGAACACTGGCCGTTCATTTCCAAATCAGAACATTACCAACAATGATCAAGTCTGTGTTCTACCTTTACAGGAAATGAAGAAAAGGGAATATTAGCAGTATTTGCATTTTTCTTTACAAACTCAAATGTTTACTGTATAAACTGAAAAATGTGTCAGGGTTTGAATCCCTGCACTGATATTTAGTTGCATAACCATTAATCTGAGAACTGCTTCAAATCTGTGTTGCATGGAGTCACCTGTGAACAGGTATTCCAGCCCAGGACCATTAAACTACATCCCATAATTCCTCTGCATTACTGGGTTTTGCCTCAGAAACAGCATTTATGATGTCCCCCTACAAGTGTTCTCTGGGATTGAGGTCCAGGGATTGGGCTGGCCACTTTATAACATCAATCTGGTTCTTCTGGAACCAAGACTTTGGTCCTTCCTGGTGTGTTTGGGTCCTTGTCTTGTTGAAAGACCCGTTTCAAAGGCATTTCCTCTTCAGCATAAGGCAACGTGACCTCTTCAAGTATTCTGATGTATTGGAACTGATCCATGATCCCTGGTATGTGATTTCAGTGCAGGGGGGTCGGAGGACATTTGAAATGATTTTGGCAGAGCAGCTTATAATCTTCTGCACTTCTTTATATGTTTTCCCCTCTCATATCAACTTTTTAATCAAAGTCCTCTGTTCCTCAGAGCAATGTCTGGAACGAGCCATTTTGCTGAGTATTTTCAGTGTGAAATGTACAAAATGTACTGTACATCAAAGCTATTTTTTAAACATCCATGACCACGACATATGCGCCTGGGTTTGTCAGTTTGTTGAGGCGTCAGTGATGCTCAGCAGTTTTATTCCAGAGCAGAAAAGCTTGATGAAATGTAGCTTGTGTGGACAATACCACATTACACTACCATATGACTTACTTACACAATACTGCTGGCTATAGAAGTTTGATTTAGCAAAAACAACAACCTAAAACAAAAGGTCAAAGGTCAACTGGTGCCCCTCATTGCTAATGCCTATCATGAACAATGGTTCCAATTTACTTTACTCGAGTATAGCTGTTCCAGCAACATGAAGACAACCCGGTAACCCCTACAGATACCAGTGAAAGCTAAAAATCGGTGGGAAAATGTTACATTTACAACTTTCCCAGCACTAAAATCCCTGATGATCCCCCATTTGTTACCGGCTGGCTAAAGGCTGGCAACAAAATGGAGGCCACACATAAATTGATCAAAAGTAGTTTATTTATCACAAACTAACCAACAATGGATGTTACATTTCCCATAATAGTGATGTTGGCAGATAATTAAGAAAAGTAATGCGTCAGTCAAACAATGTTCCATAGACGTGCTCTAAATGTTGTTTCTAGTTTAAGATAGAGCTCTACAGCATGGCACCTCACTAACTCACTCTCTTGGTTTTTCTCTGTTGATAGAAACGTAGAGGAAGAGGAGTCACACGTCACCGCTGTCAGCACTGTGACAAAACCTTCACATCAGGATATTTAAAGATTCATCAGAGAGTTCACACTGGAGAGAAGCCTTACAGCTGTGATCAATGTGGGGCAGCTTTCACAGTACAGAGTACCCTAAAAACACATCAACGCATTCACACTGGAGAGAAGCCGTACGGCTGTGAGCAATGTGGGGAAACCTTTTCTCAGAGTGGTAACCTTAAATCTCACCAGCGCATTCACACTGGAGCGAAGCCATTCAGCTGTGAACAATGTGGGGAAACTTTTTCTCTGAGTGGTAACCTTAAAATTCACCAGCGCATTCACACTGGAGAGAAGCCGTACGGCTGTGAGCAATGTGGGGAAACCTTTTCTCAGAGTGGTAACCTTAAATCTCACCAGCGCATTCACACTGGAGCGAAGCCGTTCAGCTGTGAGCAATGTGGGGAAACCTTTTCTCAGAGTGGTAACCTTAAAACTCACCAGCGCATTCACACTGGAGAGAAGCCGTACTGGTGTGAACAATGTGGGGAAACCTTTTCTCATAGTGGTAACCTTAAAAAACACCAGCGCATTCACACTGGAGAGAAGCCATACTGGTGTGAACAATGTGGGAAAATGTTTTCTAATAGTAGTAACCTTAAAAGACACCAGCGCATTCACTCTGCCTCGTTGTGAACATGTTTCAGAGCCAAGCTGTTTCCTCCTCCTCATGCCCTGATAGCTGTGTTGTTATATTCTGATCTTCTCTCCACATTGAAGGCTGACCAGCAGTAACTTTATCTTCTGATCAACATGTATGTTATTGTGGATCAGCTGGACTGTTTTTTGCCTTTCCTCAGAACCCTTTACCATTTAGGCACCAGAATCGGTGTCTGAACCCGTTCTTTTAAAAATATATATTTTTTAAATGTATATGTTTAAATAAAAAAAAGGGAGCACAACAAGACAGCCAGCAATATTTAAGAACAGCTTGTTAATTTCTATATGGTCCAAATTAAATGTAAAAAAAAATTTGCAATAACATATTTCTCCAGTAAATTGCTGCTAAATGACAAAAACAACCACTAGATGGAAAAACGCAGCCCTGGTGTTTCAGTAGCACCGAAATGAGGCCCCAAAAATCCCCGTTACTATTCGGTCCGATAGATACCGGGTGTTAAGGCACCGGTGCCGTACTAGTACCGGGTTTCGGTACCCAACCCTAACCACAATGTACCCACCGTGGGAAGGAGAAGGCCCAAAGGAGAAACATTAAGACGTTTACAGATGTTTTGGTTGGAAAACATAGACATGTTTGAAACTTTTTGATTTTGTAAAAACTTTCTTCTCATCTCTAGAAACATACTTTTTTTTGGCTGACAGAAAGTCATTGTAATTTTTATTTATATAGTGGATTTGGGATGAAACTATGAAAAGTTGGGAGTTTAGAAAAAGCGCAAATTAAATATTTGTGTAAATTGGTCCTCTCATCATTACCAGCACACTAGAAGTTGGCCATTTTTAATTGTACGCTCTCAAGTTGTTGTTTTATAGTTAAAATAAAATAAATTAAACGAGGCCTCATGCTGATTATTTGAGACTTGATATGGTGGATTTATCCTTCCTGCCGTTTCTGTGTTTAAACTCCTTGACAAGAGAACGTTTCCATCCACTAAAAGTGCTGAAAGACTCAGATTATTATTCTAAGTGTGTGACAACATTATGGGATGGATCCCTACGGAGATAGACCTTTTAGATAGAAAAATGAAGGTGATTTTCTTACTAAACCAAGTGATATAGCAAATTGTGTCAATGATTATTTCATAAATAAAATAAATAATCTTAAAAATACTACACAGCTACACAACACAAATTTGTCAAAAACAATGATAAATAAGATCATGGAAAGTAAAACATGTAGCTTCTGATGAATTGTAAAACAAACCACCTGGTGTGGACTATCTTGAATATAAGTGGATTAAGCCAATAGTTTCAATCATTGTTCCTACTATTGCTCATATTGTCAAGTTCTGATGTATTTCTTGTGCAATTCTCCACTTGAAAAGGACAGTCCCTCCTCCCAGCCAAATTAAATAAACAAAACTATTCACCTTTAACTCAGATAAACGAATTCTTTAACAAATGTAATCAAAATAAACACCCAACATTTTAAATTAAATGATGAGAGTCAGTGTATGTTTAGCCAAATTCATAGCCGAATGCAATACAAAACATTCTTTAATAGTACAAAACTCAATTACAAACTTAATCCCTAATCATTAGTGTTAAGCCGTATTGTTCTAGTGAAGAATTCAAACTGTATGTTTTCTTGTCTTTTAACCAAGTATCTTTAACCAAATACCTTTATTTGTATTGTTAAGATGTCCACAACGTTTAAATTACTTTTAACCTTTTCAATCACATTCTTTCTCAAACAATTGATTTGGCTTCCTCACTTTTCCTTTATACCCCACTCGTCAACCAGGTTGACAACTGCCGCAGCGACATCCTCCACATTTTGGGGTGCAGGGGGCGCCAATGCTATCCCATCTCCACCACTCAACAAAATCCTGTGTGGTAATAGCAGAACATGAAGACTTGATGGTAGGTTTGTCGCAAATATGTTCTTCATACCTCAATGCTGCCGTTCTCATTGACCTGGCGAAGTGCGCCCTGGACTGGTGCGCTGTAACTATAGCTTCTTCAAACAGACCAGGGTGTGTCCCTGCAATTGTCTTGCCTAACGGCCCATCCCATAGTACAAGGTCCCCAACGGTGCGTATCTTCTGTGGGACCAGTCGCCCTTCCTTATGGCTTATCAAAAGCTGTATCTGTCTTGGTCTCACAAGTTCATTTTGGGGGACATCTGGAAAGAACTTTTGGAGTCTTTTGGCCGTCACATGTTTATGGATATCTGCAATGCTGTCCAAACCATAGCAGAGGAGTTGGTGGGATCTGAAGTAGCCTTGCTCTGTGCGGACCCGGATCTTTAGAAGGTACCGTTTTGTGGTAACTTGGACTTTCATTCCTCCCACACCGTGGACAACAAGGGTTATGGCTTCACTTCTAAGATTCAACCGATCAGCTGCATCATGGGTTATGTAATTTGTATCCGATGCCAGGTCGATCAAAGTCCCAACTTTTTGTCCTGCATTTGCCGTGACCTCTAAGAGCATCATGATGACTGGCCACTCCATGATCCCATTCTCTGCTGGAAGGCTGGGTTGGTTGGACACAAGAGAGGTTCTGGCTACAGTGTTGCAAAAGGCATTGCGACACTTCTCTGCAAGTTCGGGTGCAAGGCTCTTAATGAACTCTTCTTGGGCTTGGGTGTAACGCTCTCTTGTGTCACCTCCCACTTTGCTGTTGTTGGACCTCTGGGGGACCTTCCCTTTGGATGTATCAGCTCTCGGGCAAAGATAATAGTGGTGTTCTGCAGCTCGCTGTTCTCTGCAGTCTGGCCTCCTGCACAGAAACTCTGATTTACAACAGTCACCTTCATTATGAATCTCCAGGCATTTGTTGCAGGCTCCCAGCTTCCTGGCAGCATCTCTTTTCTCTGACAGCTTAAGCTCGGAGAAACTTTTGGCAGAAGTATAGCCTTTTCTTATGCTTGCCGTCCCCGCAGACCACACATCCTTGAGCCTGGTTGCTCAGTTGGATGGAAGTTCTGGTTCGAGCTTGCCGATGTTCAGGTTTTGGCTTTGGTTCCTCCTCTCTCAGTTGGTCCAGCTTCTCATAGATGGCTTCTTGACCTTGAAGAAACTTGAGGAGGTAATCAAATCGTTTGTCTTCTTCAGCTTCATCACCTTTACCAGCTACATGAAGAAGCCATTCCTTCTTCAACCCATCAGGGAGTTTACTCTCTATTGTTTTTGTTACAAGAGGTTTTTTTTATAGCACCGATCTTGCCAAGCTCGTTCAGATCGACCAGGGCTTTTTCTACAGATTGGATGAGCTCAACAATCCTCCTGGGCTGATTGCCTTTAACTGCTTGGAGTCTTTGGAGCTCTTCTACTATCTCAAGGGCTATAGTTGTCTTATTTCCAAAGCGGTTCTCCAAAACCCGGAAAACCTCCTCAGCAGTTATGTAAGTTGTAAGGCGGAGGTCTCGTATTGTCTTCTCATCCACACTGTCGAGAAGTTGGAACTTTTTAATCTCTTTGGATCCAGTAGGTCCTCCCTGCATCTGGAGCACTTCCCAATCTTTTTTCCACCGGTGAAACTCTCGGCGGATGCCAGAAAACTTTGGGAGGGCGGCTGGCTTCAATTTAATTTCTGGTACACAACTGGTTGAAGTAGTACTTAATCTGCTGGTTTCTTCTCTGACGTGTGCCCCTATAAAGTCTGCTTGTCTTATTGTGAGTTTTGGCAGGATGGTTTCAAGGCCTTTGATACGACTCTGGAACTGTTGTTGCTCTGCTGGGGGGGCCCAGCACTTCCAATGTTTATGTACCTCCTTTGCAGCCTTCACAAGTTTCTCTAGTTGCCCGATCATAAAGAGATATGCATCTGGGTTTTTTCTTGGGTCCACAGCTCCCACGTTTTCTGCTTGCGACTCTGCTGTTGTAATTGCTTGCGTCAGATCATATTCCCCGAAATTGGCCCACAATGTCTTTTGTATGAGGTCCTTTAGCTCCTGCAGTTTTATCTCACACTCATTGGCTGTTTTTAGCAAGTCCCTCCTTTGCTGCCCACTCAACTCCTCTGCATCAGAGTTTTCTACAATACATTGCTCCTCTACATCATCGTTGGCTTCCAGGACTTTGCCAGCTTCTGCAGTGAGCTTCTTAAAAATGTTCTTGAGCTCCTCTTCTGACATCATTGTATGCATTCTTAGCACATTATTGGCCAGACGGGAAAACTGACGCTTCGCTGATGTCCTTGCGGTCTTTAGCTGCTCCACTAGTAATGAATCAGCCATTGTAATCACGACAGCAGGGCGGAAACAGTATTTATTTGTCTCTATGGACACGTGTCTCACTTCTCCAGTCTTGAAGCGGTTTTTCACTGTCAAGTTCTGATGTATTTCTTGTGCAATTCCCCACTTGAAAAGGACAGTCCCTCCACATGAAGATCTTAACTGGATTTCACTCAATAAACAGCCATGGGATCAGTTGTTTGTCTTTTATTAACCATTCCTTGGTGGGCAGTAAACAGGTGAAAAACCTCAAAAAAGAGACGACAAATACAAACTATTATCTGAATTGACAGCCAAATTAAATAAACAAAACTATTCACCTTTAACTCAGATAAACGAATTCTTAAACAAATGTAATCAAAATAAACATCCAACATTTTAAATTAAATGATGAGAGTCAGTGTATGTTTAGCCAAATTCATAGCCAAATGCAATACAAAACATTCTTTAATAGTACAAAACTCAATTACAAACTTAATCCCTAATCATTAGTGTTAAGCCGTATTGTTCTAGTGAAGAATTCAAACTGTATGTTTTCTTGTCTTTTAACCAAGTATCTTTAACCAAATACCTTTATTTGTATTGTTAAGATGTCCACAACGTTTAAATTACTTTTAACCTTTTCAATCACATTCTTTCTCAAACAATTGATTTGGCTTCCTCACTTTTCCTTTATACCCCACTCGATAAAACCAAACATTTAAAGTTGCAAGTACAACTTCAACAAAGTCCTATCAAAGTCAACAAAAGTTAAAAGTCTGTGTTTTTCCAGAGCATCATTAGCACTGCACTACTTGAATGGCCAATATGGCGCTTACCGGCTGTCCTTCACAGTTTTGTGGAGGGCTTGGTCTTGCACAATCACCTTGTTCACAAAGAGGACATTTCCTTGGTCTTGTGAGTGCTATCAATGCTCCTTCCACTGTGGTTTGAATACAACAACAGAGCCAGGTACTGGCTCACCCAGATTGCCTGGAAGATTTGTTTCACCTGGTTCACCACTGATTGAATGGGAGGAGCTCCCAGGCAGTTTGTCAGCACACCTCCCACTCGATCTTCCCACGGGAACCGATGGAAAGATTGTAAATCAGCACCTGCTCACTGCCGGTCAGCTCTGAGTTTGGTCCTCAACTGGTAGCAAGACAACCAGGCGTCGAACATCTCTGTGCAGAACCGTGGTTTGGGTTGCTTCTTTCAGGACTTTGGCCGACGGCCGGTTCAGTGAGGGTTTTGTGACAGGAAGGCAGGAGCCTTGGACAACTTTGACGTTCACGTCTCGAACAATGTCCTTAGCATCTGGATTTACACCCACCACCCGTCCAAGCTTGAATTGGCCCCTTACTGCATTTTGGTCGCACAACCAGACAATATCTCCGATAGCAACATTGCGATGCAGAGTGTGCCATTTACTTCTCAGAAATAAGTTTGGGCCGGCAAGCTGGCTCCAAGACCTCCAGAACTTGTTGACATGGTTCTGCATCTCTCTGAGTCTCTTGTAAGGGTAGTTTGCAAAGTCAAATGTTCTGATCTCACCGCTTGGAGAGGCTCGGCCCAGGAGAAGTGTGTTGGGTGACACATACTGCACGCTTTCTTCACGGCTCTGCACCCTGGCGTCTATTGGGCGTTCGTTGGCAAGATTTGCAGCAAGTTGTAGTGTTGTCTGAAGCTCGCTATAGGTGAGGCCAGTGTTGTTCCCCAGGCTCTGGAGTGCCTTCTTGAGAACGCGGACAGCGGCTTCAGCAGCCCCATTGCGGTGAGGTGAGTCAGCAGGGTGAACTGTCCACTCCCATTTGGTACCTTTTTGAGCAGACATCTCGTCTATTGAAGTTCTATTCTGAGCATCCAGGAACTGATACAGCTCTCTTAGGACAGGTTTGGCGCCGATGAAGTTTGTCCCCGGGTCGGACCAGATCTTTCTTGGGTGCCCTCTTATTGCAGTAAAGCGTTGGTAAGCCATCAAGAAGCTCTCTGTCAACATTGCGTTGACCAAGTCTGCATGGATTGCCCTGCTGGCCATACAGCTGAAGATGACACCCCACACTTTCATTGAGACCCGTTTCTTGATATCATCTTTGACAAGATACGGTCCAAAGAGGTCGACTGTAGTAAACTCGAACGGGGCTGCAGGAGTGGCTCTTTCAGGAGGTAGGTCAGCCATTACCTGTTTGCACCTTCTTGCTCTTGACTTTTTGCAGAAAAGGCAGTTCTACTACTTTTTGGGCAATTCTCCTCCCTTGGATGACCCAGGCCTTCCTCCTCATTTTCAGCAGGGTTGCAGCCACACTTTCATGACCCTCTTCGTGCGCCTCCCGTGCCAATAAAGTAGAGACCTTCAGTAGAGAGTTTGTCAGCACACATATAATTAATATATGTTTTATGGAAAATATATGTCTGCAAGCATGGAAGATATGTAAAGTTGTGCCAATACCAAAGAATAAGAAAATGCCTTTCTCTGGATCAAACAGTAGACCAATAAGCTTATTACCAATTCTCGGTAAAATAATGGAAAGAATTGTTTATGAACAGATTCAGTTTTATTTTTTAAATAATAATGTAATTACAGTTTTTCAGCTTGCATACATACAGAGGAAAACACTCAACTGCCACTGCCCTGACTCAGATGGTTGATGATTGGTTTAAGGATATGGACGAGAGGAAAATAATAGGTGTTGTGATGCTTGATTATACTGCAGCATTTGATATAACTGACCACAACTTACTGTTAAAAAAATTGGAATATTATGGTTTTTCACAAACCGCATTATTATGGATGGAAAGTTATTTGACTGATAGGAGACAATTAGTTTACTTTAATAGAAGTTTTTCAGGCTTGTGGAACATGTAGTTCCTCAAGGAAGTTGTCTTGGTCCACTCCTCTACACAATCTTTACTAATGATTTACCATCTGTTTTAGATAAAGTGAGCATTTTAATGTTTGCTGATGAGTCTACTATATATTTATCTGGAACTGATATTGGTGATCTAAATACTGAACGACAGAGAGAGCTACAGTCAGTGGTGGACTGGATCAGGAGTAACAAACTGATCTCAATAGCTCTACAAAGGATCTAAAACTACTAGTTTAGTGGTTGGAACTCGTTTTTTTTTAAAGTTCCAAACCAAAACTTGAACTCAGTATAGAGCTAACTTCTCTAGAGCAAAGAGAAGAGGCTAAACTTTTGGGTGTGATAATTGAATATAGATTGTGTTGGGACAAACATGTTCAGAAGCTGGTAACTAAATTGGGCAACACCTTGTCAGTTATTAAAAGGTGTGCAAAAATCTTCACACCACAGATAGGTAATAAAGTCCTTCAGGTTTTATTTTTTTCACATATGGATTACTGCTCAGTGGTGTGGTCCAGCACTTCAGCAATTAATAGTAAAAAATGACAAGTGATTCAGAATAAAGCTGCACGTGTGGCTCTCTTGTGGGGGTTTAGATCAAATGTTGATAACATGCATGAACAACTCTTATGGTTTAAAGTTAAAAATAGATTTGTGTATTTGCTAATGTTTTTTTCACATAACGTTATAACAAACAAAACACCTTTTATTTCAAACCGAAAACTATCCTTTAGTACTGCTACACATCATTATCCAACAAGGCGTGCAGTAGGAGGGAGTTTTATTTTATCTAAAGTGAAAACTAAATCAATTTAGCGTTCCGTCGGGTACAGAGCGATGTGTGAATGGAACTCTCTCCCAACGACTATCAAACACAACTCTCAATATGGCTTTAAAAAATCACTTAAGACATATTTATTTCAAAGGAATTAAATATTTATTAAAAAATTAGTTGGTATAGGGCTTTTTGTTATTGAATTTCTTAAAATAGATTAATCTATTCGGAGTGCTGTCTTTAGTTTAATTTTTTCTATTAATTGTTTTCACTGTAAGATTTACTTATGATTTGTATTTTCAAATGTATGTATGTGTGTGTGTAATGAAATGTCTTAAAGAGTATTGTCAAAGAAAAGATTGTAGGACCCCAGGAAGAATAGCTTTTAGTTTATGCTGAAGCTAATGGGGATTTAATTAAAACAAACAATTATTAATCACTCAATAAATTAACCAGATTATTCAATATTAACCATGCCTCCACTTCTATGCAAAGTAGTCTCATCCAGGACCTATCGCACCCTAAGCGAGAATCATAAACCTAGACCAATGTACGAGGAGAGTAATGTCCTGCTCATTTGTTCCTAATATTTTTTCCCAGTTTTTTCTGTTGCGTGCAGTTGAAGCAGGATTTTAAAAATAGCCTACACGCTCTAATACAATTTGAGCATGGGTTAATTTAACGATAAACTGAGTTTTAAATTACAGATTAAGCTTGTAACAGCTCCTGCTGTAAGGGCTCATCGTGGAGTTGAACCCAGGACCTCTCGCACTCAAAGCAAGAATCATACCGCTAGACCAACGAGCCATGCATAAACCTCTTATTAGCAATTTTCCATCAAGTAAATGTGACCAGTCAGTGACTCAAAAGGCAATTGTTAAGTAGTTTGTTTGGCATGTAGTGTTTATATGGCTCCACTGCCAGATTGAGCTTTCTGATTATATTGGACGAAAGACTACTTTTGAAGCAAAGAATTTGACCAAAATTGGAACTTGAATTTTGGTAAAAAGAAAAGCAGCTTAAAAAGGAGCTTGCAGCTTGAATTTGTCACTGACTTGAAAGGCTGTGGATCATGTAGATTGGCATGGGGTCTATTCACGGCTCCAATGACCGACTTCTATGCTAAGTGGTCTCATCCGGGACCTATCGGACCCAACGCGAGAATCATACCCATAGACCAACAAGCCATGAAACACAGAGTTCTAGCAATTTTCTAACTGTGTGTTAATTTTTGACTATTATTTATACCATAGCAGTGCAAGCATTTTGCCCAGGTTTGATTTCCAGTCACCGCCAGGTTTTGAAACCACATACAACATTAACATTACATATTTCACCCAGGTTTCAAGAAAGTAAAAAAAATCAGACAAACTTCAGGGGATGCAGCTCAGTGGTTGAATGCATGCTTTGAATTTATAAGGTTCAGTCCCTGGCATCTCCATCAGGTGTTATGGTCCAGTCTGTAAAAGAGCTTTAGACGATCTTACTCTGACAGATGAAATGAAATGATGCAACAAATGTAACAAAGGCAATAAAGTGGAAGATTAACTTAATAAGTGTCTGATGACTCTGTGCACTTTAACCATGTCCAGCTTTACTCAGCAACTGAGATGGATTTGAACAAATTTGTATAGCAGTGTAGTGCATCCTTGCATGTATGGTACTTAATGCAAAAATCAGTCTCAATGCTGTTGAGTTATAAAAAGTTATATACTGTGTGATGCAGCCAGGATGGGATTAATATGCATATGTCTGTGAAGAAGGCAGGATGGCCATTTGTTCCTCACCTCCCCCCCGTTTCTCTGACTGTAAAGAGTTGATCAGGTCAAGTCTAGCATTCAACATATGGAAAGGGGCTTCCTGCTATGAAACAAAAGGGGTTCCCCTCTGTCTCCTGTCCCCTGGGGTTTTAGTCTAGGCTAAAACAATACAATGTTGATTGGAATATGTTGATGTTGGAGTTTCACATTTACACAACAGAACCTCTGTTCTGTAACCAAAACGACCCCCAAAGGTGCAGTGTTTGAAGGCAGGTCAGTTCTCATTGCACAGGAAAGATGTACGGCATGTTTTCATGACAACAGCGGACCAATGAGAATGGAATTGAAAGCACCAGGTGAAAAGGAACCGACCCCCGGTGCAGCGCATAAAAAGTGTGAACTAAGAAGTTTCTAGACTGCTTTCATGTGACTCCGTCAGGAGGAGCGTGGATCAGTCCGCTATCAGCTGCAGTGTTATTATGTTTGTTTGTCTGATTGTCTTTGTCTTATCATCTTCATCACTGCTGTTATATTAAACCTTTTCCTTAATTCTCCTTTTCCTCAGAAATCTGAACGAATGCGATGTAAGTTATGAATTTCTTACAATTGGTGACTCCCGACGTGGATTTTCTGAGGGATCATGGTGAGTTGCTAAATTTTCACGTGGGCCCGAAAAACTGAGAGGTGAGCAGAAACCCTGTTTTATCAAAACACTGCATAGGAAATGTGAAAACATGTAGACGTGACTATTCAGCAGCCATCACCGCCGTAAGTCTGTAAAAGTAATGCGCAACTGAAGCAGTGTTGAGGATGAGCTTAAGCAAGTGTGTGTGTAATTGTGCGTGATTGTTTGTATGTGATATATGTAATGTTTTGAAAAAGGTCCGGAATTTACGTGCACATTAGAAGTCCAATAGACGGCCAGGATTAGAATCCCGTTAAATTTTTGATAAAAAGACCAGCAAGGGACGGCGACAGAGTGGTAGTCTCTGTGAGGGGCAATTGTGAGAACAAGTCTTTTTATTAAAGCCAGTTTAACAGACTGTGAGATTGTGGGAGCTGGATTAACCGGCATCGCGGTGACGACGGGTGCTGTGTCCCAGTCTAACGCGTCTTAGTTCTTGATTTGCTGCCTAATGTTACAGAAACCTGCACAAGAAGGTGAGAAGTTCTTCCAGAGATTAATGCCCGGGAGTGAGGAAGTTAAAATGATTTGAAACCACAGGAGGAAAACGCAATTTTCTTTCTGTGTGAAGGATTTTGCTCTCTCAAATCGCGGAGTTGTTTCTTCGGAGTTCTTCTGAGGGCTCAGGAGCGGAGCGCTGTTTTGTTGTTTCTGTAACTGAGTTTAGTAAGACCTGCACCATAAGGTTCGGTTCTGAGCCAGTAAGACGGCGAAACGAGTTCACAAGAGTGGACCTAGTCAATGAAAAATAGGAACAATTGAAACTAGGAGTGTGAATACTGTAAATAATTGTGTAAAGTTGGGTGTGTTACATTGAAAGGTAACTGCAGCTGTGTTGCTGGGAGCTTGTGGAAGCTCCAGCTGGATTTATGATGGCTGTAAATAACTCATTGGATAGATATTTGATTTTTTGAACTGGGAGTGTGAATGCTCTAACAGTGTGTTTTTTAAACAGGAAAAATTGTTCATTTATACCTATCTTGTAGTGACTGGGGAAGAATTATTTGTTGAGTAAGCAGAAACTGAACTGTGAGAGTTCAATTTCTGATGAGAATGTAGTATGAATGTATCCATATTGAAATGTTCCACAGAATGGCTGGCTTGATGTGTAAGTAAGTAAGTAAGTAAGTAAAGTTTATTTATAAAGCGCTTTTCTCAGATAAAAATCACAAAGTGCTGTACAAAAGAGTAAGTAAAAAACAAGCAGTATAAAATGTATATAAATATATAAAATTAAAATGACACTAGCAAAAATCCATCAACCAAAAGCCTTCTTAAACAGACATGTTTTCAGATCTTTTTTAAAAGAGACGACAGTGTCTGCAAGACGCAAGGACAGGGGCAGGGCGTTCCACAGTCTGGGAGCAACAGACTGAAATGACATGTCCCTTCGGGTCTTATAACGGGTCTTAGGGACCGCAAGCAGGTTCTGGCCAGAAGACCGAAGAATGCGGTCAGGGGAAAACGGCTTCAAAAGGTCCAGGATGTAATGTGGGGCCTGACCGTTTAAGGCTCTGAAAGTCAGCACTAAAATCTTAAAATCAATCCTGAATTTTACAGGGAGCCAGTGGAGGTCCAACAAGACAGGAGTAATATGAGACCTTCGAGGGGCACCTGTTAGAAGTCTGGCAGCAGAATTTTGAACAATTTGCAATTTGTTTAAAGCAGACTTATTCAAACAGGTAAAAACAGCGTTGCAGTAGTCGAGTCTTGTTGATATGAAAGCATGAATTATCATTTCCAGATCCTTCTTTGACAACATTTTGCGAATTTTAGAGATGTTCCTAAGGTGAAAAAAACAATTTCGAACAAGCTGTTTTGAGTGTGTCTCCAGGGACATGGCCTGGTCAAACACAACCCCCAGGTTTCTGAGGCTGGATTTGACAGAAAGGCCCAGGGAGCCAAGCTGCTGTTTGATAAGCGGGATCTTATGGTTTGGGGCAAAAATCAGCGTTTCAGTCTTGTTTGAATTTATCTGTAAATAGTTTGTGGCTAGCCAGTCTTTGATGGAGGACACACACTCTAGAAACAGAGGCAAACGGTGAAATTCAGCATCATTAAAAGAACAATACAGCTGAACATCGTCAGCGTAGAAGTGGTACGATACATCTTTGAAACAGCGGATAATTTGACCAAGTGGCAAAATGTACAGTAAGAACAAAATAGGGCCCAAAACTGAACCCTGTGCCACTCCGCAAGACAAATTTGTCACATCGGACTGAACATTATTTACAGCAAGATTGAAGGTTCTGTCACAAATATAGAATGAGAACCACTGAAGGACAGATCCTGATAGTCCCATCTCATTGTGAAGCCTATTGATCAATATACCGTGATCCACAGTGTCAAAAGCCGATGTCAAATCAAGAAGTACAAGTACAGTGTAGCGGCCAGAGTCTGCTGCCATCATCACATCACTAGAGACTTTGATTAGGGCTGTTTCAGTTGAGTGAGATTTTCGAAAGCCAGATTGAAAAGTATCAAACAAGTTGTGCTGCTCCATAAAGGAGGTCAGCTGGCATGCAACTACTTTTTCCAAGATTTTGGAGATAAATGGAAGTTTAGATATGGGCCTGTAGTTTTTGGGTTCTGAAGGGTCAAGATTGGGCTTTTTAAGGACCGGATTTACCACTGCGTGTTTGAAGTAATTTGGAACTGTGCCAGATTTAAGTGACAGGTTAATTATATTTTCCACACAGGGGCCGATGATATCAAATATTTTCAAAAATAGATTTGTTGGGACGATGTCAACTGGGCTCGAAGACGGTTTCATATTTCTTGTTATGGTCTTCACATCCTGTAAGCTGACAGGAGTGAAGGACGACCAAGACGACACTGAAGAGAACTCAGTGAAAGAACCACGAATGAGTGGAGGATTAACACTGGCCCTAATGTCATGTACTTTGTTCAAGAAAAACATCAAAAAGTTGTTACAATCCTCATGTGTGTACAAAGGCACAGGAGGAGCTGGGGGTGCAGTAAGCTTTTCAATGGTGTCAAACAAGACTTTTGGATTTTTCTTATTTCCTGATACAAGGTTAGAAAAATAAGCTGAGCGGGCCTGCTTTATAAGTTCATTTAGATCTAGCATCATGTCTTTTAAATGGAGTCTGTGTACCTCTAATTTAGTGGCTTTCCACAGACGCTCAGTCTTCCGGCATTGTCTCCTAAAGCTACAAATATTGTCATTTATCCATGGAGAGGCCTTCTTCTGTGAGGAGATGATAGTCGACTTCAGGAGGAAAACATCCCCCTTCTCACCGGTGAGCATCCAGGGATTGGACATTGATGTAGTGGAGAGCTACAAATTCCTGGGTGTTCACCTAAACAATAAACTGAACTGGACTGATAACACCCAAGCACTCTACAAGAAGGGCCAGAGTCGCCTCCATCTGCTGAGGAGACTCAGGTCCTTTGGAGTGTGTAGGACTCTCCTCAGGACCTTCTATGACTCTGTGGTGGCCTCTGCCATCCTCTACGCTGTGGTCTGCTGGAGGGGGGGCAGCTCGGACCGGGACAGGAGCAGACTCAATAGACTGATCCGGAGAGCGAGCTCTGTCCTGGACTGTCCTCTGGACCCCATAGAGGAAGTAGGGGAGAGGAGGATGTTAGCCAAGCTGACATCCATCATGGACAACACCTCTCACCCCCTACATGACACTGTGGGGTCCCTGAGCAGCTCCTTCAGCAGCAGACTGATACACCCACGGTGTAAGAAGGAGAGGTACCGCAGGTCCTTCATCCCGGCCGCTGTCAGACTCTACAACACCTGCTCTACCTGATATTGTTGTAGTTTCTGTTCCTGTTTTTCTCCCATCTACATCACACACTTTCTGTTTATCTTTAATATTGGTATTTATATTATTTTATTACAAGTACTTACTTTTCAATATTTATGGTCTCAGGTTAATATAATTTAAATTATGCTACCGACTCTTGCTTCTTTGCTCTAATTACACATTCAACTTAACTTAATTTTTAACGTCACTTACACCGCAATATTGTTTCTCTTATCATGGCAACCGCACTTTAAAATTCCTTTTGTTTGACGGCATTTTACTTACTCAGTCTACCATATTTTCATTGTCTATTTCTTGCCTGTATTTCTTGCCTTGTATTTCTTGCCTTGTATTTCTTTCGTGCTTACTTGTTTGTGTGTTATTGTTTTGTTTTTCTGTTTTTTGCTGTTGCTGCTATGCTGCTACTTGTAACGACAGAATTTCCCCGTCGTGGGATAAATAAAGTATAATCTAATCTAATCTAATCTAATCTAACCTGAAATCTTTTTAACCGGTGCTACCAAATCCAAAACCGACAGACAGTGGTCGTTGAAACTTTGCACAAATGAATCAACATCATCACAATCAATGAAGGAGCAAGTTTCAAAAGATGCAGAGAAATCACTAAGTGTTGTCTCACTGATAATGCGTTTTTGTGTTACAACATTAGAGACCGCGGGCATGGTGGTAAGAGACAAATCAAATGAAACACAACAATGGTCACTAATTTGAGGATCATCAACACTCAGTTTATCAATGTTTAGGCCACAAGAAAATACCAGGTCCAACGTGTGGCCTTTTTTATGCGTGGGGCCGGAAACGTGCTGCACAAAGTTGAAAGAATCCATAATTGTCAACAGTTCAACTGCAGTCGAACACGAGAGGTCATCAATATGCAAATTAAAGTCCCCAAGGATTAAAACGCGATCTAGTTTAATGATAGATGTTAACAGCTCAGAGAAATCATCAAGAAATGTGCGTGCAGGACCAGGGGGTCGGTAAACTAAAACACAGTAAAAGGGGTGTAGATTCCCAACCTTAAACATCTGCAGCTCAACGGTGTCGGGCGAAGCGGTGTCCATCAAACTGCAGCGGAAAAAATCCCGGAAGACCAACGCAAGGCCGCCTCCACGACGCGAAAGCCGGGGAGTTCCAAACACGGAGCAGTCCGGGGGGCATAGTTCTTTAAGATGAACGTGTTCGTTCTCACGCTGCCATGTCTCTGTAATAAATAGGAAGTCCAAGTTTTCCTTAGCAAAATGGTTGTTCAGGGTAAAGGCCTTGCTTGCAATGGAGCGCGCGTTTATAAGTGCAATTCTGGTAGGGCAGGTGTGTGACCAAGGCTGGTCTGGGACAGGCTGAATGGCAAGATCCGTCCGACAGAGAACCGGACTCAGGACACGCTGACGGGGCGCGCGGCGGCAAACAGGCCGGGTGGGAAAGATCCAGTCGGAGATGCTCCACACAGGCGATGACACACAGTCCACGTCCTCGCAGACCGGGACCGGCCTCAAGCATCGCTCACTCCCAGGAGCTCTGGATCCATTTGGCCCAGATGGGAAACCACGAGATCGCCACTTTCTCCTCCAGACCTGGGCCCCAGCCCTAGATCCCCGCTTCCTTCTCCTACCACGGCGCCGAGTAAGCAACAGGTACTCCGGTGATGACGCGTGGCACTCCAGTTTAGGAGGGAAAAACTCAGAAAATCTGTCCCAGGTAATACAAAAGTCCTGCATATGTACCTTAATGCAGAGCAATGAGTCCCGGTCATACTGTATAATTGCAGAGACATTTCTGGTAATTGAAAGGATTGACACAAGGATAATTACAGAGAGAACCAGAAATGTATTAGAGAGCAGAGCAGTGGCTGATGCGCGGCCGAACACAGGCGCCATCTTGAGCCTGTGTTGTGAGGAACTGCTGAAAAAGTGTGAATGTTGATGGGGAACATTGTAAAGTGTGATTGGAGTTCTTCAGAACATACATAAAGAGGAGCTAGTGGTTGAAAATATATGAAAATTTGTCAAGCATTGAACATTTAGAATAATTAGTTTCAGTCGATTACATCTATTTCATGTTTGGTGTTTTCCTAAATTAGTCTGGTTTAACTTAAACATCCTTTTTTCTGTTCCCGATTAAGTGTTAATTTGCTATTTCAAAACCTCACATGGTCTCCTGTGTTAAAGAAGGACTGAAAAGGAGAGACTGGGGTTTTCACACCTTGATGCAGACAGATTAAATCAATGCAGATCTACTCAGACAGTCTCAAGAGTGAATGTTCAGGCGGTCATCAAAGAATCATGACTTAGCATTGTGTGATGTTCTCAAATGTTTTTAATTGATAAGTGCATTTTTATTTAGGATTCATCTGTTTCTTTTATTCTTTTGGTTTGGTGTTTTGAGTAATGTGTCTGAATGAATTGATAAAGCTCATTACAAGTCAAATTAAGCCTTCAAATAAAGTCAACTGAAAAGTGGTGGTAAAGTTAATTTGAGCTGCCTTAAGCAATTTGACATTACAAGATAATGTACCAGAGGTACCAGAGTAAAGCTAATTGGGGTTTTAAATGGATACATTAGTAGATGCATATTGGGAATTTTGACTCAATTGGATTGTTTTTTGACTTGAAATGATAAATAAGAGGGTTTCATTGCATTTATATTCATTCTGAACTTTTTGTTTTCCATGATTTTGTTAAGGTTTATTTTATTTCTTTTCTTTCAGTCAAACTTTTGATTTTCTGCATGGGTGGGAACGTACGGTTATAGTCAAGACAGTAGCTTTTCTGTTGTTGTTGTTTCTTTGTTTTGATTTTATTTTTTCTCCCTAGTTTGTAAAATAGTTTAAAAAAGAAAAAAGAAAAGAAAAATTGAAGATTTGCTTAACGTTCTGTGCTGGCCACACAGAACGTTAAAACAATCTTCTTCTCAGAGTGTTGTGGCACCAAACGTGATACAAGACTAATGTTGACATAAATTTGCTCCAAAAATAGCAATTTGTTGAAAAATTTGTCAAAATTTTGAAATTTCAATTGAAAGAATCATTAGCAGCCCAACCTACTTGAGAGATTTTGGGAATTTTAAAGTGGAAAATTACAGTGGTTTTTATTCTTTGAATATATGTATTTGTGATTGGTGATTATATATGTATATTTTCAATGGACTGATGATTTTTGGATGGGTAATTTCATATTTTTTAGTGTTTTGGACTGAATTTTTTTTGCCCATTGTCTTAAGGACTTTGGAAAACACAGAGACAAAGGAAAACATTTCTCCCTCCGTGAGAAATGAATGGACAGATCAAAGACAAACTCATTTCACAGTTTTTTCCTCCCAGAATGAAACACTAATATGACTTTTGAAAAGCAAAAAGTCTGTCAAAACCATTTATTCACAGGTTAAAGCAGAGACTGGTCCGTCCTGATGGCTTCAGCTGTTCAAGAAAATCCAGATCCAGGTGGAACAAGCTCATTCTGTCGACTACCAGCGCTGCAGTGAAGGCCACCAGCCCAGCAGGGGACCACCAGCCCTGCATAGGATCAACAGCCCAGCAGGGGGCCAACAAACATCTGACCAGACGCGGACGGAGAGCATGGAGCGTCGCTGTTGCAGATTTCCTGTGGTGGCTCCTGACACTGCCAGCAAAGAGGAGGGAGACTGGAGTCCCCGTCCCTGATGCTGACTTCTGCTGACCAAACCATCCCCAGGTGCTGGAGTGGAGACACACCGAGCTGTTCATCCCCATGTTTCCTCAGTTAGACCTACGATGACATCCACACCAGGTGTCAGAAAAGGAGGGTCCTGATTCCATGATGAGTTCCACTCAGGGACACGCTAAGCATAGCGCCATCATCTTTCCGTCTGGATGTTTCTGAAACAGATGATGTTTCAGAAAAGGAGGGAAAAGTAGGGTGTTGATATAAGGAGGGTGCAATCAGTCACCTTCCATCCAACCGGTAAAGAATCCGAATATTCAGCCCATTCTTCAGAAAAAGGAGAGTAAGGAGTTTTTACAGAAGCGCAGCTGAGCGGGCGCACAAATGTGACATCATGAAAGCGCCGTGGCCTGCTGCAGTGACAAACTGCAGCCTAACAATGAACCAGCAACCATGTGAGATTTTGTCCCCAGAGACTTTCCTTCCAGATTAGAAAAATATTTGGACTTCAGAATAATTTCCATTAGACACGTTTGCCATTAAGAGAGATTTTAAACCAGCTGATTACTCTACAAAATTGAGATTAGGTGTAAGGTTACTTGTGCAGATTTGAATTGGAGAGTTGGATTTAGTTAGGAGTTGATCTGTTTTCTTCCAATTATACATGTTTGTGTTGAAATGCTACTTTTTGATTTAGAGATTTTAAGAATTTTTGTTTTCCTTCCTAGATTTTTTGTTCTCCTTCCTGTTAAATGATTTAAGTTTCCATCGTTTTTTCACCTGGTCAAAGACTTTTAATATCTTCTGATTTGTTTGTTTTTGTTTCAAAAGTTAGTCACTAATCAGTGAGTAATATCAGCCATAGGAGCAACAGTTGTATTAAAGAGCATAACATTTTTTACAAGAAAAGGAGTCAGATGAGGTCAAAGGAAATTAATTGTATGTAAAATCATGTTTGTTTCTTTCAACTTTTGCAGCTGATGTTTACATTTTTGGTTGTATTTATTGTTCATATAATTCAAGACAGGACATTGTTTTATGTAACATTTATAGTGTTTCACACCAAAGGTGTGAAAAAGGAGGGATTGTTGAGTTATAAAAAGTTATAAACTGTGTATTATGCAGCCAGGATGGGAATAATATTCATATGTCTGAAGAAGGCAGGATGGCCATTTGTTCCTCACCTCCCTTCCCCCCCTGTTTCTCTGACTGTAAAGTATTGATCTGGTCAAGTCTGGCATGCAACATATGGAAAGGAGCTTCCTGCTATGCAACAGAAGTCTCCAGTCTGTCTCCTGTCCCCTGGGGTCTGGTCTAGGCTAAAACAATACAATGTTGATTGGAATATGTTGATGTCAGAGTTTCACATTTACACGACATAACCATTTGCCCTGCAACCAAAAGCGACCCCCAAAGGTGCAGACCATCATTGGTCAGCAATGATGCACTCAACATGCTGTCATGACAACAACGGACCAATGAGAAAAGATTTGAATGCACCATGGGAAAAAGAACAGCCCCCCGGTGCAACGCATAAAAGTGTGAACTAAGAAGTTTCTGGACTGCTTTTTACGTGACTCCGTCAGGAGGAGCGTGGATCAGTCCGCTGTCAGCTGCAGTGTTACTTTGTCTTTGTCTGATTGTCTTTGTCTTATCATCTTCATCACTGCTGTTGCATTAAACCTTTTCCAATTCTCAATTTGACCCCCAGCCTCCTTTTCCTCAGAAATCCGAACGAATGCGATGTAAGTTATGAATTACTTACACATATAAGGGGGAGAAAACAGGGACAGATCTGTGGGAGAAGACAGGGACATATCGGGGACATATAAGGGGGAGAAAATGGGGACAGATCTGTGGGAGAAAACGGGGACAGATCAGAGGGAGAAGACGGGGACAGATCTGTGGGAGACGACAGGGACAGATCCGTCTGGAGAAGACGGGGACAGATCAGAGGACCAACCCAACATCATGAAGACAGAGACAGATCCTTTTATTTGTCCTTATTTCTTGTTGGAGAACAGAAGAACTCAGTTTTGTTTTTATTTTTCTGTTTGCGTCCGTTTTAAAACCCGAGCACCTTATTTAAGTTTTGTTCCATGAATGTTTTATTTTGAAAGAGTGTAAAACAACTTCCTAATAAAACAGGTTGAACTATCTGAGGTTTATTCATAAAGTGTGTGTGTCTGCGTGTGTGTGTGTGACAAAAAAAAACAATGATTCAGTTTAAAATATATTTTCATTTTTCAGTCTTCAAAGCCTCGCAGTAACTCATAGTATAGTACGTCAAAATATTCATAAAAAAAATAGTATAGTATGTCGAAATAGTCCTAAAAAGTCATGGCATGACGTCTCGAAAATTCCTAAAAAGTCATAGTTTAGTATGTCAAAAAATTCATTAAAGTCACAGTATAGTATGTCAAACAATTCATAAAAGTCATAGTATAGTATGACAAAAATTCATAAAGTGTCATAAAAATTCATAGTATAGTATGTCGAAATATTCCAAAAAATATATAAAAAGTCATACTATAGTTTGTTGAAATATTTATAAAAAGTCATAGTATAGTATGTCAAAAATTCATAAAAATTCATAAACAGTCATAGTATAGTATGTCACAAATTCATAAAAAGTCATAGTATTCTATGTCAAAAATTCATAAAAAGTCAAAAAAATCATAAACAGTCACAGTATAGTAAGTCAAAATATTCATAAAAAGTCACATTATAGTATTTCAAAAACTTTATAAAAGTCATAGTATAGTATGTCAAAAATTCATAAAAGTCACAGTATAGTATTTCAAAAAAATCATAAAAGTCATAGTATAGTATGACAAAAAAATCATACAAAGTCATAGTATAGTATGTCAAAAATGTCATAAGTCGTAGGATAGTATGTTGAAAAAATCATAAGTCTTAAAAAGTCATGGTATAACATGTATAAAATTCATAAAAGTCATAGTTTACTATGACAAAAAAATCATGAAAGTCATACTATAGTATGTCAAAAAATTCTAAAAAAGTTATAGTATAATATGTCAAAAATGTGTAAAAGTCATAGTATAGTATGACTAAATATTCATAAAATGTCATAAAAAGACACACTGTATTACGTCGAAATATTCCTAAAAAAGAAGATTCTAAAGTCCTCTGGAGAATGCGGGCATTGATCCTGCTACCTCTCGCATGCTAAGCAAGCACTCTACCATTTGCACTAATTCCCCTTTTCAAAAAAAGGTCATAGAATAGTATATCAAAAATTCACAAAAAATCATAAAAAGTCATAAAAAGTCATAGTTTAGTATGTCGAAATATTCATTCATATTCTCATGTAACCTTTAACTATGTAACTATTGCAATACGTGCCTTACTGGGATTCCTGAGAAAAGCCTTCAGAAGCTGCAGTACATCCAAAACAGCGCTGCTAGGATCCTGTTGAGGGTGTGCAAAACTGACCACATCACCCCCATCCTCAAATCACTCCACTGGCTTCCTGTCTCACTCAGGATTGAGTACAAGGTCTCCCTCCTTACCCATCACTGCATCCATGGTGAAGCCCCCCCCCTCTACCTCAAGGAACTCCTCACCCCACAGACATCAACTTGGACCCTTCGATCTGCCTCAAGGTATCTCCTGAAACCTCCCAGGACAAGCTCCGTACAATGGGAGATCGGGCTTTCTGCTCAGCTTGCCTAGGCTTGGTGGATCAATCCTATCCAGTAGCCAGTCTGCAGAAGAGGTATGAGTACCTGGCAATCCGTTCTGCGCTAGCTACGCCTTGCAGAAGCATGTCTCAGATCACTGGGCGTCTGGAGATAGCGTCCGGTCATCAGTGGAAAGATGTTTCTACGTGGATAACTGCCTCCTGAGCCTGCCAACATCAAGGAATGCCACACAGCTAGTGGGCAAGCTACGGGCCCTCCTAGCCTCCGGAGGGTTGGAGCTGCGCCACTGGGCCAGTTATGTTTCCAGCGTGGTTAATCACCTGCCAAAGGAGGCCAGATCAGACAACCTTGAGCTCTGGCTTACGCAAGAGGTAGCAGAGGCTGCAGTGTACAGCCTACACAGTGTACAAAAAACATAATTAGGCCAAATGAACAGAAATGGCTGATGAATGAACTCTGTGTATATTGTGCCTTAAACTTGCATTTCATGCCCTTCTGTTCTTTTTTGCCTCGTTGGCGCAGTAGGCAGCGCGTCAGTCTCATGATCTGAAGGTCGTGAGTTCAACCCTCACACGGGGCAAGTGTTTTAAAAACAAAAAAAACACAACTGATGCTGAAAATACACTGACAGGTGGTTGAACACAGCACATGAATGGAAGTTGTTATTCTATGGTTATTTCTGAGATTTCTGACATTGAGACAACGAAAGGCATTCTTTAAGGGTGGTAGCAAACTAATGACTCATCAATGACTCAATGACTCATATAACAAACCGCGGATGTTCCTTCATTAACAATATTGTGTTATCTCATAGGTACTGGAAGCCACCACTCTCCACCAATGTATTTCTTAGCATTTATTTTCAATCTGTGTTACAAGATTTGCCCAGGTTTGATTTCCAGTCACTGCAGTTACATTTACAGGTTTTGAAGCCATATACAACATTAACATTACTTGTTTTACCCAGGTATCTTCTTTTATTTAGTGATATTTAAATACTATACTTTAAATACTTATACTATAAGTCATACTATACTATGACTTTTATGAATTGTTTGACATACTATACTGTGACTTTAATGAATTTTTTGACATACTAAACTATGACTTTTTAGGAATTTTCGAGACGTCATGCCATGACTTTTTAGGACTATTTCGACATACTATACTATTTTTTTATGAATATTTTGACGTACTATTCTACGAGTTACTACAAGGCTTTGAAGACTAAAATTTATTTGTGGATGAAAATATATTTAAACTGAATCATTGTTTTTTTTGACACACATACACACACGCACACGCACACGCACACGCACACACTTTATGAATAAATCTCAGATAGTTCAACCTGTTTTATTAGGAAGTGGTTTTACACTCTTCCAAAATAAAACATTCATGCAACAAAACTTAAATAAGGTGCTCGGGTTTTAAAACGGACGCAAACAGAAAAATAAAAACAAAACTGAGTTCTTCTGTTCTCCAACAAGAAATAAGGAAGAATAAAAGGATCTGTCTCTGTCTTCGTGATTTTGGGTTGGTCCTCTGATCTGTCCCCGTCTTCTCCAGACGGATCTGTCCCCGTCTTTTCCTGGAAGACAGATTTATTATTTCAGTTTAATTATTAGGAATCAAAGTCTCCGTGTGTTGGTCCTTTGATCTATCCCCGTTTTTTCCCTCTGATATGTCCCCGTCTTCTCCCACAGATCTGTCCCTGTTTTCTCTCCATTATATGTCCCAGTCTTCTCCCTCTGATATGTCCCAGTCTTCTCCCTCTGATATGTCCCAGTCTTCTCCCTCTGATCTGTCCCCATCTTCTCCCTCTGCTATGTCCCCGTCTTCTCCCTCTGATCTGTCCCTGTCTTCTCCCACAGATCAGTCCCCGTCTTCTCCCACAGATCTGTCCCCGTCTTCTCCCTCTGATTTTCCTTCTTAAATCTTCGTGGGTTTTTCCCAACACTTTTAAAGCCTTTTTATTACACGTCACTTTTCATATTTGCACAAGGAAACTCACATCTACAAAGATAAATCTGATAGATGTGACTCCCTGATGGTCTAGTGGCTAGGATTCGGCGCTCTCACCGCCGTGGTCCGGGTTCAATTCCCGGTCAGGGAATGGTCAGGACTTGACAGATACAGGTGTAACAGTTGAAAGATTAAGTTCCTGGACTTGTTTTTGGTTGATTTAGATTCTTCCTCATTAGTTTAACGGTAGAACCCCAACACTTTTAAAGAGTACCATTTCCTTTAAATCAAACCCTGCTGAAACTGGTCCCTGATTGTTAACCGGGCAGAAAACATGTTTGTTTTTTATTTTAATTTTTAACACTGAGTGAGACAATTAAATGGTTCAGTCGAGTCAACAGTGAGCCAGACAACATTTGGCACTATGTCAACAAGAAGAAACAACATAGATAGAGAAAGAGTACAGGTTTCATTGTCTTTACTAATGCACATACATGTTTTAATTTAAATGTTTACATAGCTCTTAGCCTCATTTGTTGTTTTTGTGGATTCCTGGATCCTGAGGTAGGTGATCCTACGTCACGGTAAAGCTCTCTTTGACAGCAGGAACATGCTCAATGCTTATGTAAAGGTTTTGTCTTTCTTGGACTATATATCATTTAATACCGTTTTCCTATAACAACGCATAGGTGTTGTTATATTTAGGCCACGTATCCACACTACTCCAGCATTTCTGCAACACCTACACAAAGACATCTGGAAACGTTACTCACAAAGCTTAGGTTTGAAAAAGGGTTGAGTTGTAGTCTGTACAGACAGACGGGTAGTTTTGCTGACCTCCCTATAGAAATGTTTAAAAGAATATTCTCCCTTGTTACTGGTTGAACAATGCTGAAATGTTTTCTAAGTCATTCCTATTACTGTAACTTTAGCATTGACTTGACTGTTGAATTCAGTAAGTGCTACTTGTTGGGGCAGTTGAACGTGACAATGCTACAGACTAACTGAAGATGGATGTCATTGTAATCACATTCAGATCACCTCAAATGGAGACACTGATGATTATTTGGTTCATAAGTGCTTCTCTTTGGGGTTGTCCCGGTAGTGAGTTCATCATCAGACATAGCTCTGAACAAATGCAGAAACAAGTAGGAAGTAAGCAGAAAGGTTATTTGCCCAACCGGATTTGTTAAAACATTAGATCTCTGTTACAAAATAGCTCTTGTACAAATAAGGGAGCATATCAATCAATCAAACTTCATCCACAACTATCCACAGACTAGGATTGGCACTTTGTCCATGTCTGACATTACTAACCAATTGAAATGTTTATGAACATTCATGCAAACAGGTATAGGACTGTGTTTCAGGTTGTCGTGGCCGAGTGGTTAAGGCGATGGACTAGAAATCCATTGGGGTCTCCCCGCGCAGGTTCGAATCCTGCCGACAACGAGAGGCATTCTTTAAGAGCGGTAGAAAACCAACAACATGTGACACTACACCAAATTGCAGATGTACCTTCATGAATAATATTGTGTTATCTCATAACTACTGGAAGCCACCAGCCTCCACCAATGTAATTCTTAGCATTTATTTTCAGTCTGTTACAAGATTTGCAGTAAACGTTGTATTGTCCAGCAGAAAGGCAACAGATATGTTACTTTTTGACTATGTATTATACCATAGCAGTGCAAGCATTTTTCCCAGGTTTGATTACCAGCCACCACAGTTGTATTTACAGGTTTTGAAGCCATATACAACATTAACATGACATGTTTTACCCAGGTTTTTTCTTTTATTCAGTGATATTTCAATTTCCTTGCGGGAGTCTTCCCAGAAGGATTAATAAAGATAAGTCTAAGTCTATCTCAGAAAAAAGTAAAAAAACTGAATATCTTCAGGGTATGTAGCTCAGTGGTAGAGCTCATGCTTTACCTGTATGAGGACCTGGCATCTCCAGCAGGTAATATGGTAGAGTCTTTAAAAGAGCTGCTAAAGATATTACCTCCTGTGGTAATCTGACTGGTAGACAGCACAACAAGCACTTTAAACGTACATGTTTCTATTTACAGTATTTATTAACTGTAGTGTGATGTATTTATTGTTTTATGCTCCAGTTTTAATGGGTGTAACAGCAGGTATGAGCACTGTAGTTTCTATTTTTATGGATGAAATGAACTTGACAAACTATTAAGTTTACTCTTCAGCCGGCGGAGACATTTCACTTCAGACACTGGCAGCAACAGATGCTATGTTAAACATCAACAGACTGGAAAGATATTTACTGCTGGTACAAAGTATAGGAACTAGCGGATGGTTTCGATCCATCGACCTCTGGGTTATGGGCCCAGCACGCTTCCGCTGCGCCACTCTGCTCTGCTGTTCATACTCAGGGGCTGGACAAACAAGGCAAAATATGTCGGTCAAAGGCAGAAAGGAACTGTTCACTTGTGGCCATTAACGACAAAAAGACAAACTTGAAGAATAAAAAAAAATATTATGCATTGTCATGTTTCCTGTATTGAGTATCATTGTCAAACATAACACCATACCTTTTGACAGCGATAAGTACCCCACTAACACAGAACGTTTAGAGAACGTTAGTTTTTGGTTCTCTAAAGGTTAGTTCAAACCAAACCAAAAACTAACAACTAACAGGTGCTTTAACCACTAAGCTACAGCGCCTTCTACACATCAGCCTGTCTTGCAAGAATACAATGAGCTAATGAACACGGTTGCTGCCATCCATCCATCTTCATCCAGCAGTTCCAGTAGGGGACCCCTACGAACTCCGGCAAATGAAAACAGCTGGACGTGTCCTTGAGCGACGCCTCAGGACTCACTGTTGATAGGCAGGCCTACCGAGAACAACAGAAGTCCTATGCAAGGACCTTGAGAGATGAGAGACCCTTTTCCCACAGGTCTGGTAAAATCTAACCTCCATGCCATAAGTCCCCTCATCACAAAGGTCATTAACCACTCCCTCCAGGCTGGCCATGTTTCATGGAAAGCCATGAAAAGCTTAAAATACAGTCTTAATTTAGTCCTCCTCAACAGTTAACATAGCGTTTGCTGTGTGGCGTGTCTGTTTTTTTTATATTTCTCTCATGTTAACAATATTGACAAATACGGTAGGCATTCTAACCTCAGCTGACACGCTCACGCCATGCAGGCAGTGTGCAGGAGCCCTAAGCTTCCAAGGTAAGACTGAAATTCATGATAATAAAAACTTTATAATCCTCACACTTAAGTTGCAAAAACACCTCCAACAAAAGGCTTTAATTTGCTTTACATGGACACATGTAATGTTATGGTAGAAAACAACACAGCATGTTACTTTAGTGCTCTAGAAAATCAGGCATTAACTTGGTTGCACACGTTTAGTATTGGCAAACATATAGAAACAATTCATTAAGTGAGAACCAGGCACTGCTGGGAATTGGACCCAGGATCTCCTGTTAAAGGGGTGATAGAATGCAAAACCGATTTTACCCTGTCATATGTGAATACCGACAGTTTGGTGGGTAAATAGGACATACAAAGAAGCTTTAAATCCCATTGACATGCCTTTCCTCTGAAAATCCCACATTTTGAATCTGCCGCTGAAAACGGGCGAATCTCAACAAAGCCAAAAGATGACGTCAGGATCTCAGAACCATTAGCTTTGTCACGCCCATTACCGTATAAGGAGAACGGTCCAGCCCCAACATCTACACACAGGCCACTGACCTGAGACCAGCTCCTAATGGAGCTAGCGTTAGCTCAGTTAGATGTCCGACTGAGAACGCTGCTTGTGTACTCTGACGGGATTTACTAAGAAGAAAGTTTGGAATATTTCCCAGGATAATGACAATGAACCAGGGTCGTAAATGCAGAGTTCCAGGCTGTACAAGGAACGGTGACACTTCTCATAGCCTTCCCAAGGAAGCAACCACTTGACGGGCTCGGCTGCTGTTTATAAGGAGATCCCAGGGAACGTTTTCACCAAAGACAGTTTTCAAAACTTTGGACAATTTAAAGCAGGATTTGCTAAGCTGCTGCTGCTGTTCCGACTGTCTGGTCATCCCAACCACAAGCTGTAAGTAGGATTTCGTCATTAACAGTAACATTGGCAATGCTAAGGTATCCTGTAGCTAGCATAGGCTGAATGTCTGTTGATAACTGTAATGGCAAAGGGGCTAACGTTTCATTTTCCTAACTGTTCCATTCGAATAAATACCCCGTGTTGTCATGTAGCTCCATCTATAGTTCACCATGCATGTTTGTCCACTTTGTCAGGTTCATTTTTATTGTATTTCAGCAAGAAAGCTAACTGCAGCTGAGTAGAATCATGATCGTTTGGTTGCTAGCTAGCGCTAAGCTGTAACGTTACTCAGCTAGCTAGCTAGCTCTGTTATCCCGTTTGCTTCGACAACAGAACTGGAAACGTTATCATTTCATATGATATCTAGTCAATCTCGTGAAAACAGTGTGTATATAGACTGCAATGTATTGATTTGCAGTTTTTTTTATTTCAGAGCAACGCTATGTCACAAGGACAAGACGCGAAAGATGCAGCTTGCCATACAGATGCTCCGAGTGTGTCATCTCGGGGGACACAACTGTCTCATAAGACATCAAGACCGCACATATCATACAAGGTAACCTTTCTAATTATTCTTACAAACCAGACGTCTTATAGTGTTTGTGTAGCATTGTGACTGGGTAGCATTTAGCAGAGCAGTGTTATCTAATGTTATCATGATGAGTGAGTGACTTTTATCAAATATGTGAGCCATTACCAACACATTAGTGGACTATTTATAGTAGGAATAGAACTATTCATCTGGATTATCACTGATTGGTCTGATCTCAATCAATTGCATTTCCTTTTGTGGGGGGGGGGGCTGGTGAAAATAATTTGGACAATAGGCAGGAATGTGTTTGTATACAACAGGTATGACTGAATGCTAGATTGTGTGTTGACGATGCCTTTTGCAGGTATGTACACGCCCTATGAACTTTGTCATTCAACAAAACAAGTCTTTAGAAAAGGCAAATGTGAATGGGGGACAAATTGTCTGCAGAAACTGGTTTTGTTCAGTGAAGGAGTGAGACACAAACATGGTCTAGAGACATCAAGCCTAATGGCCGGCCATATAAATGTAAATCATTTCAGATTTAAGCTGCTCCCACTGTAAGACACTTGTAACAACACTGGTTAGAGTCCTGCTTTGGCACAGCTTAGAGGTTTAGCAACTGCTTTTGCTATGAGTCAACTGGAGTATTTTGCTTGGTGTGTGTAAAAGGTAATACAGTTATGTTACAATATTTATGTTTTTGTTTGATTGTATCTTGCAGCCACAACGGAAGACAGCCAAGGGGAAACTAATGTACAGACGTCTGTTCCCAAAGGCCAACAGGGGAGGTTACACCGTCAAAGAAGTGAAGACAGAGACAAAAGTTTGTAAGTTTAAATATTTTTTTATTACAAACAAAAAATACTAAATTGCATCTTATCGGCACTCAAAATAACTTTTCACACACTGCAAACAACAAATCTGAATGTGCAATGATATAGGTGCTAAAATGACTTTTCACACACAACAGGCTATGTCTTAGACCTGATGCGACTGGTGTTTGAGGAGATCATCCACGACCCCCTTCCTTATCTGGAAGCAGTCCTGTGCCCCAGGACCTGTGTGCTCAGCTCGACAGGCACCCAACCCGACATACTGCCCTGAAACATCCAGAAACTCCCTCCACGCTGCACGACACAAGAGGGGTCACGGCACGGACACTTCTACCAAGAAAACCCAGCACCAGCTCACAAAAGTCCTATAAGCCCTGTGTCTGCATTGCCTACAAAGAGAACAGGGTGTAGTGGACAATCACATTTTTTAGATTTAAGAGTAATGATGATTGTTTTGAAACAAAATAAAGTAATTTTGTTGTCTTGATAATACTGTGTTTTTGTAATAATGCTGAATCAATAATCAATGCGTATTGTTATAAACATTTTATTTAGATACTTGAACTGCTAACAGTGGTATCAAATTGGCTTCACCTTTCCATCCATCTGATTCTCAACTGGCCATGGTCAACTCTGTAAATATTCATTGCATTTTGCAAAGAATATATATTGAGGCACGGATGAAGGCCAGGATGGTGAGCCATACAGGTTATCTCCTCAGGAATCTAGGTCATTCTTATTCTTCTGACCTGTAAAAACAAACATAATGAGCCTGTTGTTATTTCATAATGTTGAATGAGCAGAAAGCATAAAGTAGCTTGAGTTAATGTATCTCTAGTTTTATTTAACTGAGGTATTTATTGGCAACATATTTTCTCTCTCCTGGGGCATGTGTGCACAGTTTCCACAAGAACACCTGCCAAGGTAAGATACTACATTAGATTACTACATGTTAAGAAGGTAATAATCTCATAGTCAGATGATCTAATCTGCATGATAGTAGTTCCAAGATAACATTAGACGTAGCATACAAACTGAACAGAAAAAGGCTCCTGTCCAGCTAAATGGACGTCCTGTTGTAAGATAACATTACTTCTGGGTGGTAAAGAATGTACGTAACTCATAATCACAATCAATCACTATTCAGCAGGAGAGTATACGGTAACAAATGTTACAATGTGACTAAGAGACTTTCGTTGAGAGCAGTTCTATGAACTGGCCACTAACTTTTCTGCCAACTGGACATCTTGACTGAAATTGCGAGGGTACAAGTTGTAAAATATTTGTCCATGTGCAAATTAATAAGTTATGTTGCTTACAATACTAAAAACAAGGCTAATACAAAGTTATTCTTAGGCTACAACACTGAAGTGGGAGTATTACACTAGTGTGACAACAAACCTCTAATGTTGAAAAAGCAAGTAAATGCTAAATGACAAAACTTACCAGTCTGAAGAAGTCATTTCCAATTTACTGGCAGGTTGCTCCTCGATGTCAGATCCTTCCTCTGATTCAGGCTCAAACAGATACGGTAACCATGCTATCGCCACCTTGGATGTTTTAGTCATGTTTGTGTGCCGCAGCAAAGCTCGTTGCACACCAACCAATCAGCGCGCAGCTTATTTAAATATTCATGAGCAGACCATATAAGGCAGAAAAGCTCTCGTTTCAAGCCAGGTCAATTTAGCAGGGTGGTGTGAGGGCCAAAAGAACAGCTAAAACAACATTTTTAGCCCAACAAATGTTACATACCCTATCAGGAGACCTCAAAGAACAGCGTGATATACTCTATACAACCATTCTATCACCCCTTTAACAACACAGGCGCTTTAACCACTAAGCTACAGCGCCTCCTGCAGCGAAGTCCGTCTTGCAAGAATACAATGAGCTAGTAAAAAGGGTTCCCTCCATCCATCCATCTTTGTCCAGCAGCTCCAGCAGGGGACCCCAAACTGCCCTTTGCCTAGCCACATAAACCAGCTCCGACTGGGGGATCCTGAGGCGTTCCCAGGCCAGGTTGGAGATGTACTCTCTCCACCTAGTCCTGGGTCTTCCCCGAGGCCTCCTCCCAGCTGGACGTGCCTAGACCAGCTCTCTACGGAGGCCCCCAGGAGGCATCCTTACCAGATGACCCAACCACCTCAGTTGTTTACACCGAGTACCTCCATAATGGCCATGCATCCGTGTTCATCCCCAGAGGTGCTGTGGCTTAGTTAGTTAAAGTGCCTGTCTAGTCATCAGAAGTTCCTGGGTTCAAATCCCATCAGCACCTTGTTGTTGCAGAGATTACCTGTACTTGTTTTTAAGTTGCCTGCCAATCAGATGGTGTTGTGGGCTGGGCATTAAGTCTGACTCAGTGGTGAGTGAAATGGAGCAGCTGATTGACACAGAACTGTAGTGGAGCCAAAGTAGCGCATTTCTTAATTAATTTCATTAGTTATCAGGCAAATAGAACACCTTGTGGGTATATTATTGGTGTTTTTTGTGTAAATGTAACATGCCATTTTCATTTGCTACCAGGGTACTTTGACAGGGATTGGGTTGACATGATGATGACACGCCAAAAGAGGTAATCTCTCCAAGAAGAAGGTGCTGCTGGGATTTGAACCCAGGATCTCCTGTTTACTAGACAGGCACTTTAACCAACTAAGCCACAGCACCTCCACAAGTACCTACCCTATTAAGTCTTAATTTGTCTTTTACCTTGTATAAGCTAAACATACAGTATACTGATGGGCAGTATTGGGAGTAACGGCTTAGCTCGCCTAGGCTTGGCGGATCAATCCTATCCAGTCAGTCTGCAGAAGAGGTAGAAGTACCTGGCAGGTCTCTCCCTTCAGCAGTTTGAGAACGCCAGCCCACTCCTTCCCTTTGGTGCTGATCATCCACATCTCACCCCCATAGAGCCAGTGAAGCTCGGTCTACCAGATGGACCAGTCACCATTCGAACCAGACTTGGGGGGAACGTTTCAGAGCCCAGCACGGATCGTAGAGCAACAGCTACGGCCGCAACAGTGCCTTCTGACGTCCACTGTTCCTTCCAACATGGAGCTCTTCCAGATTGTTGAGAATCTCTTGCAGCTGAATGTTCTGCCACACAGAAATGAGAAAGTGGTAACCAGGTCAAGACAAGACCAGGAGTCAGTAAGTCTGCTTGAAGAGAAGATTACGGGTGTGGAGGTAAACAGAATACTCCGCTATGCTGTAACAGTTTCCCTAACTCACCATGCAAGGGAAAAGTACAACGCATATAAATTAAAGTAATGGGTGGATCTCTGATATCTATCGGCTATAATTTAAACATGTAAGTTCAGATTTTTTTGTTCTGCAAGCTTTCACCTTTTGCCCCATATTTCCCTTCATATGAGTCAGAGCCAGCAGCACTAAGGAAGAGCAGCCTCTCCTACGGCGAGTGGTGGCGACCCACGGGGAAACTTTGGTTTCCCAGTCAGTTCCAATAGTACAGGTGAGAAAGTGGTGGATAAAACGAGGACTGAGTGTCGGCGTTGTTGGTACGTGAGTGGAAATACATCCAACATGTTAACACATATCCAACGCCATCATCCAGACATGCCAATCACTGGAACGAGACAAAAAAACTGTCCAACGTCTCCTCCCTACAGTGGTTAACCAGCCTTTAGATCCAAATACAAATAGCGCCAAAAAATCCCTGAATCAATCAGGATTTACACATCACCTTCAATGCCTCGTATCCACTCGTAGAGTAACCTGGCTTCAAGTATTTGCTGTATGTACTCAAACCTCGTTACAACATGCCATCCCGTCCACCGGGACTTCAGCGTACCGTTCCACTCCTTTAATACATGTCAATCAAGCTGAGCCTGTAAAGGCCACACAGTGTCATTAGTCAAGTGGAAACACCTGTGGGAGTGGAACATGGATGTATAGAGATGGGCTTTCAAACAATGCACCTTTTTGACATGTCAAAGTAGGAAACGCAAAGGTAGAAATAAAAATGAATTATGGCTTAACTCAGTTTTCATTTTTACACTGGACATGAGGCATTACAAAGTCAAGAAAGTAGTTGTTAGCCCTTTCAAGTAACCTTGTCCACCATGGACTAAACATACTTCAAGACTGATTGTAACTTCAGTTAATTAGAAAGCTCAGCATGTTTTATTAGCTTAACTCATATTAGTTTTACACATATCTGCTACTACCACTCTGATCATATTCCCTTCCTCAATACTCCTTTAAGAAGCAAAGAACAATCATCAATCACAGAGAGCATATGAGGTGAATCATTACTCTCTGTCAGCTTCACGCTCAGAAAGGAATATCACGACTCATCATCGTGGTCAGCGAGACCAAACACTTTAGAAACACATTCCTCAAGTCAGAAACTCTAGAAACGATTCCCTGAAAGTATAGTCTTAGAGTGATTATAGAGTTTATTATTATTATATATATTAATAAATATATATAATAATAATATAAATATATATAATAATATTAATATTTATTATATTATTATTATTATTATTATAGAGTGATTGTCACTCAGGGTTCAGAGGGACAGAAGCTAATCGTTACGTACTCCAGATGACTCTGAGGTGAGAAAATCTATTTAGATCTTTAAGAAGGCCGATATGTAGATTGAATTAGATTTTCAGTCACTGTTGTCTCAATACTTCAGTGTCAGCCTACTTATTCTCTACAATAAATGCTCCAGTCCTTTCTTTGCATTAAACACCAGTCAATCACAAGTGTTACATGTGAATGATCAATGTGTGAGTAATCAGGAAGCTCACATAAAAGATAGTTGCAAGGTCTACCAAATGTTTAACTTTACAAACCGTAAGCTGTTGGAGCCTTGGTTGCCACCTTCCCTCAAAACGTCAATCACAGATTTTCCAGCCACTGAGAGCACCAGAGGTTAATGGATCAAAACCATTCTCTGCTATTTCTTATGCTATCAGCATTAAGTCTATTTCCAGTCTGTTAACAAAGCATCTGTTGCTGCAAGTGTCTGATGTGAAATGTCTCCACTTGCAGGAGAGTAAACTTAATGGCATGTCAAGTTTCAATAAATATAAAAATGGAAGCTACAATGCTCATAACCGCCATGACACCCATAAAAACTGGACTGTAATACAATAAATATATTACAGTACAAGTACATAAATACAGTAAAATAGAAACTGTAAAACATGTACATGTAAAGTGCTTGTGGTCCTGTCTGATAGTCTGAGGTATAAAAGACAGAGCATACTGCTTAGTTTGTATCACAGGAGGTCTTAGTCTACCACTACGTTCTATAACCCTACCAGTCAGATTACCACAGGAGGTAATATCTTCTGCAGCTCTTTTAAAGACTCTACCATAATACCTGCTGGAGATGCCAGGTCTTCATACATGTAAAGCATGAGCTCTACCACTGAGCTACATCCCCTGAAGATTTTCAGATTTTTATTACTTTTTTCTGAGATAGACTTAGACTTATCTTTATTAATCCTTTAGGGATGACTCCCACAAGGAAATTGAAATATCACTGAAAGAAGAAACCTGGGTAAAACATGTAATGTTAATGTTGTATATGGCTTCAAAACCTGTAAATGCAACTGGGGTGGATGGAAATCAAACCTGGGGTAAATGCTTGCACTGCTATGGTATAAATAATAAACACACCTTTTCCCTTTCTGCTGGACAATACAACGTTCACGGCAAATTTTGTAACACAGAATGAAAACAAATGCTTGGACGGGTGGCTTCCAGTACCTATGAGACAACCCAGTACCTATGAGACAACACAATATTGTTCATGAAGGCACATCTGACAAACATCTGAAAGTCAGTGTATTTTCTGCATCAGTTGTGTTTGGCTGCAATGGATGGGAAAATTTCGTAAAAACTAACAATTAGGTTGTCAATCTTAATAAAAACAATGTATGTGGAGATCTATGTACTCACACAAAGGCTAAGATCGACCCTAGATGCTTTGTAATGACCCCATGAAAAGGCCAGGACAAAACATCGTTGAAGGTTGAAGGAATCATGAGAATATGACCACAACAAAAAAAATGAGAATTCAATGATGGTGGTTGTTAGTATGAATGTAAATGTGCTGTATTTACACAGCAACTACATCATACAGGATACATTCACCATTCTCACACATTCACACACTGTGGCCGAGGACAAGGTGCCACCTGCTCATCAGATATACACTCACACACATTCACACACCAATGCACAGCATCAGGGGCAACCCGGGGTTCAGTGTCTTGCCCAAGGACACTTCGACATGGGACTGCAGGGCAAGGGATCAAACCATCAACCTTCCCTTTGGCAGGCAACCACTCTGCCACTGAGTCACAGCTGACCTTAGTTAGTGAGTGTGAGGTAGGGTGTCAGTGATTTATACTGGACAGTGTAAAACTAACAAAGATGAGCGGGAGAGGTGCTGGACTGAGAGACCTCTAGGGCAATCACAGATGCACAACCAATTCACTGAGTGAATGCGTTCAGAAAATGACGAACATTGTTCAGAAAGCTTTATGTAGCTTCATTTGACCATAACTATTAACAACCTGAAAGAAATTAAGTCTCTGGAAATATTATGCCCTAAGCAATTAGACAAAATAGTGCAATGTAATTTTGAACCGCTCCTAGAAAGAAACCCATAGCCAGCCAGTGAATTACCTACTGTAGATGGTGGTCGGCATGCCAACAAGGCTTGAAAATGTGCACATGGTGATTCAGAGGAGATTTAAGAGTTTAAAGTGTAAAGTAGCTAAATTTTCTAAATTAACCACCTACAGTGCCAACGAGAGCTCTTCTATAATATTACCGGGTACACAATAGCTATTAATGTTCAGCGGAGCTCAATCAATGTGTGCTCGATGTGTGCAATCGATTAGCTTTACTCTGATGTTTCTGCTAGCGCTATGTGTGTGAATGGGTAGTTAGCACATTGTTCATGTGTTGTATAGTTACAGATAGCTTAGTATGTTATGGATATTTGCAGCTGAAGAGACTAAGCTTCTGTCTTTTTCTTTCTGTTTAGTTGTCACTCGACAATTTCACCTGCCTGAAGATAATAAAAGGAGCAAGATGCTCGTTGTCCTGGCTCGTGAATTCGAGTTTGGCTCGCTGTTAAACTGTGTCAACGTACTGGAAGTGCATAACACATAGGGAGAACAGTATAGTCATAATCTCTTGATGCATCACCCTTTCAGAGTGTCTACCATTGTGTCACCAGCAAAAAAGATTAGCAGAGGATGGTTTTGATCCATCAACCTCTGGGTTATGGACCCAGCACACTTCCACTGTACCACTCTGCTGAAATTCACCCCAGATGGGACTTGAACCCACAATCCCTGGCTTAGGAGGCCAGTGCCTTATCCATTAGGCCACTGGGGCTTTACATTTTTCAATTTACCAGTTCAGGAGAAATACATATACTGTTCTGGAGACGTAACGAAAAAGTAACCTTGACCTTTGACCTCCAAAATCAAAATCAGTTCATCCTCGACTCCAAGTGGTTATGCATGCCAAATTTAACATTGAACATTTAAACCTCCAAAATCTCATCAATTGATCTGCGAGTTCATGTAAACTTTTTTGTCAAATTTAAAGACAGTCCCTCCCGGGGGTCCTGTGTTATCACATTCACAAGAATGGGAAGTGCGTACTAGAGGCTGACATTTTTTCGTGAATCCCACGGGTCATAGACAGACATATTTACTATTAATCACGGGATTTGGACGGTACAGGATAAATGTTTAACGGGAGCAGACGGGAGCGGGAATCAACCAATAGCAAAGACAAAAAATAAATCTAAATGCACCTAAATGGAAAAAAAAGTAAATACACCGTTTTGTAGTTTCCTTTTAATACGCCTACAATGTAACGCAATTAAAAAATAACTACACGACCCAGCCGTCCCAGAAGCCATCAGTGCTTTTTGTCACGGCTTACCGCCGTAATTCAAAGAGCAGTGATGGAGGGAGCTAACAGCCGCGGAGAAGTCGATGTGTAAACAATAGCAGTGCAAGCATTTTGCCATGGTTCAATGTCCAGCCACCACCAGGTTTTGAAGCCATATACAATATTAACGTTACATATTCCACCCAGGTTTCTTCTCTTATTCAGTGATCTCACAAAAAAGTCCAAAAAATCTGAAAATCATTAGGGGCTGGAGCTCAGTGATAGAGCACATTTTCAGTCTCAATGCCCAGATGTGTTACAAGATTTGAAGTGAACATTGCATTGCCCAGTGATGGTGGTATAGTGGTGAGCATAGCTGCCTTCCAAGCAGTTGACCTGGGTTTGATTCCCAGCCATCGCAGTAGCTTTCTTTGAGTGATGTTACTTGCTTTATTTTACAAGAAGTCAGCAGAAAGGTTACTTGCCCAACCTGGTTTAATAAAACCTTAGATCTCTTTGTACGATTATGGCCAAAATTAAAATCATGTATTAATAATCATGTATCACGATTATTTGTTGACTTTCTACTCCAAATTGCTGGAAAGGAAGGTTTCACCAATTGTTGAACCTCAGGTTGGCAGTGGCGGGATTTGAACCCACGCCTCCAGAGAGACTGGAGCCTTAATCCAGCGTCTTAGACCACTTGGCCACACTACCTACATGTATAAGCTCTCCACATCGTGACAAACACCGGCATCGTAACTAATGGTATGCTTGTTAATGTTATTGGGGAAAAAAAACCTTTGCAAGGAAAAAACCATTACTTTATTAAAAACTGCCAATATTTTATTAAAAAATGTTATCACACTTTGTCATTTTTCTCTGGCATTTTTTCATAACTGTTCATAACTTTTCTTTTGCCTGTATCTATCTTTTATTGTCTGTAAAGCGACCTTGAGTGCTTAGAAAGGCGCTGTTAAATAAAATGTATTATTATTATTATTAACATTTTTCAATAAAGTATTGGTTTTTGCCTTGCGAAAGTTTTGTTCCAATAACATTAACATATCGTTACTTACGGTCCCTCTGCGTGTCACAATGCAGAGAAAAGTCCCAGCCATCGCAGTATCTTTCGTTGTGTGGTTACTTGCTTTTTTTGTCAAGAAGTAACCAGAAAGGATACTTGCCCAACCCGATTTGATTAAATATTAGATCTCTGTTATAGTACAAACAAGGGAGCATATCAATCAATCAAGCTGTCTCCACAAGGATCCACAAACACAAGCAGAACACTACGATTTGCAATTTGCTTGTGTCTGGTAACTTCTTGTAACCAATTGAAAAGTTTATGAACATTGGTCCAAACAGGTATTGCTCTGCTTTTCAGGTTGTCGTGGCTGAGCGCTTAAGGCGATGGCCTAGAAATCCATTGGGGTCTCCCCGCGCAGGTTTGAGTCTAAGTCTATCTCAGAAAAAAAGTCTAAAAACTCTGAAAATCTTCAGGGAATGTAGCTCAGTGGTAGAGCTCATGCTTTACATGTATGAGGACCTGGCATCTCCAGCAGGTATTATGGTAGAGTCTTTAAAAGAGCTGCAACAGATATTACCTCCTGTGGTAATCTGACTGGTAGACAGCACAACAAGCATTTTAAACATACATGGTACTATTTACAGTATTTTTTAACTGTAGTGTAATGTATTTAATGTTTTATGCTCCAGTTTTTATGGGTGTTACAGCAGGTATGTGCACTGTAGTTTCTATTTTTATGGATGAAAAAAAAATTCACATGCTATTAAGTTAAACCTTTAGCATTTCACTTGAGACACTTGCTTTGTTAAACATCAACAGACTGATACAAAGCCTAGGAAGTAGCAGAGGATGGTTTCAATCCAATGACCTCTAGGTTATGGGCCCTGCACACTCCCGCTGCGCCAAAGCTGGGGAACGATAGTGTGTTGGTGGGGGGGAAGAAAGGAAGAGGAGGGGGAAGTAGGGGGAAGGAAAAAGAAAGAAGAAAAGAGAGAAAAATGAGAAAATTGAAGACATGAAGGTATTTTAGCCCCCCATGAACACTTAAAGAATTTTTTTGATGTTTTTAAATTTTGTGGGCAAGCCACGGCTGGGATTCGAACCGTCAAACTGTGGAACATTAAGTCTACCGCCAGTCTAGACATTTTACTGCCCCCTACTGTCTTTTTAAATGAACACTTCTTAGTAATTTAATTGTCCACAAGGCAGATATTCCACCAGTTTCTTTCTTTCAGTCCAGTTTTCCAGTTTAAAAACTGTTTATTGCCTTATTTGGAAATCACTTTCCAGAATTTGGGGTGTTCCTCAGTTATAAAGCTGGGCTGGGTTGTAAATATTGAGACAATAAATAATAATTGCAAATAAATAATTATTGTTAAGTTCTTCCCCACAGAAAGGCTGGGGAAAGGGTCAGCCGCCACAGACAAGCGGCTTGGCAGGTCCAGACCCTGCATCACCACCATGCTGTCTTGCCTCTTCACCGTCTTATTGTGCCACTGCACTAGGGTGGTGTGGCTCACGTCCACCAGCTGCAGGGTGGTTCGTCTGTAGTCCTCCAGGATAAGGTCCCATCTGGATCTCTTCTTGGGACTGCGGTGGATGGCACAGAGCCGGACAAAGATGATTTCCACCAGGCGGCAGCAATCTGGCCATTGGGCAAGCGGGGCAGTGGTGGTGAGGGCATGCCGCTTTACACTCTCCACCCCTGGAGTGAACTCCTGCCTCCTCTTTGAAGACTTGAACCTCCCTGTGTCCAACCTAGTCTTGTGTTTGGCAGCAAAGACAACCCGTTGCTTGTCGTAGTCTAGGAAGTTCTGCCACAGAGCGACAATATTGCTCACCTGAGAAAGACAACATACAAAGAACAGCACATGAGAAAACAAAAACAGTCAAGTTTGGACATTTGTGACAGAGAACAGAGGAGAAAAAACAAACAAGACGATATAAGTTCCTGACCTGCTGGTTGGTGAGGGATGGTTGTGCAGCTCCACTAGATATTCTGCCAAGCTGTCCACTCTGTCCATGCCTGGCACACCGGACTCATCCACAGCCTGGTGAAACAAGGAGGAGAATTTTGAGATGAGTGAAGTTGGGACAAAACAAAATAACAGTGATGTTATTTATTAGCAAATTAATATGCTTTACATACCCCAGACACATCCGCAGCCATGGAGGAGACGGCAGGCTGTATAGGAGCAGCCAAGGAGGAGGCAGCAGGCTGGTGGGTCAGGATCAGCCGCAACATTTTCTGGTGCAGCAGGTCCAGCTGGTTCTGGACAGTCTGAGAGATTGACAAGTAGTTCAGAGAACACACAGTGCACCTGAGTGTCTCTGTTGCCATCAGGTAATACCTGTCCATGTCCAGGACCTTCCGAGCCCTCTTGTGGACACCGTAGCCCGTCAGCTGTTTCCCACGCTCAGGGCAGTTTACCCTCACCTTCCACAGGTGGTAGGGCACCCACACCATCAGCCGATGGGTGAAAAAGCGATCTGGTGTCGGTGTCTGGTGGTATATGAGTGCAGGGACCGGGGGTTCATACCACAGCTTCAAATCTTGCTGCAGTTTGCCAGAGTGGAAAATGGTGTTAGAAATGATGTTTTTCCGCATCTCTCCTGGCAACCAGAAAGAAGCTGCAGCCCCAGCAGTAGCTGGGTGAACTCCTCCAGGTTCACCCTGTTAAGAAGACAACAACAAATTACTAATGTATGGCATGAATAAAGGCTACACTAAGCACAACTTACACAACAGCCTGGCCACTGAACAGACACTGCTGTACTTACACAGGCTTCTGCCATGTTGGTGTTCACAGCAGGGTTTGAGGACCTCACAGAGGATGAAGAGGGACTGGGAGTCCTCACAGAAGATGGGGCATGGCTCGGGGTCCTCACAGAGGATGAAGAGGGACTGGGAGTCCTCACAGAGGATGGAGAGGGACTAGGAGTCCTCACAGAGGATGGAGAGGGGCTGGGAGTCCTCACAGAAGACGGGGCGATGCTTGGGGTCCTGACAGAGGATGGAGAAGGACTTGGACTCCTCACAGAGGATGGAGAGGGACTGGGAGACCTCACCGGAGAGAAAGAAGGGCTGGGGCTCCTCCTAGTCACTAAATTAGGCTTTAGTGTGGCAGACTGTGATCCACCAGAGCGTGATTTAGTGAACTGAAAAGACAAACAATATTAATTTGATTGTATCAAATACAAAACCACGTATATGTATGAAATATGAGTTATTTAATAAATTAATCACCATTGACAAACTTGGAGGGGGGTGCAGGAAAGATGGTGGCACAGCAGCCGTTGCCCCAGTGGTCGAGACCAGAGCAGCAGACTGCGAGGCTGCGGCAGGAGGCTGAGTGGTGGGCTGCTAAAGCAACAGCATTGTGATGCGTGATATAACAGCAACAGCACTGCAGCAGACATGAGATGTGAGATTAATCATAATGATACATCATTTTAAAACAGATCACCTTAGTGCAGTGAAATCCACAATTACAGGCCACTGACCCTCCAAACAGAGTGGTCTGTCCACGGGCCTGCATGTGACATTTCTCAACCTGAAACAATCACAACCCTGTTTAGACTGGGGTGTACAGTCATTTGTTTTATTCATAGTATCTGCACTATTGTATGGTATAGTTTTTGAAGTTATCATTATATATTGCCATATTTGCCCTCAACCTTGCCACTACCTAGATGATTAGCAAAGAATAGGCTATGTCATGGCAAGTTAGTTACATATTGTTTCTCTATTCAAAGTAATATTGAGAGTAAAATATGTAGATCGTAACATCAGTTTGTTTACATGAGACAAACTAGCCATAATAAGCTACAGATTCCAATTTACCCAGGTGAGCTCGATTTTCAAGCCACACGCCTTTGCTTTAGGACTTTTCGAGGTTGCGCTGCACATGTATGCCTATTAGGGTATTTTCCTGTTACTCAGAAATTGGTAATAAGAACTATTTGGCATCCAAGAAAATTTCGGAACTGATGATGTATCAGTCATTTTGCTGGTGGTTTCTTGGTCACAGCAACAAGCTTGATCTTTGACATACAGTTGCACGCCACGTATCACAAAACTGTTGGGTGCGGCCTTATGTATTTGCTTGTATTACATCAAGTGACCTGCATACCAATGACTGTAAAGATTAATATGTACATGGTTTGCAGAACTGTACCTTCTGATAGATATAAGGCCACTTGGGTTATCTTTGGGCTGCTCTGTGGTCTTCTGCAGAAGGATAAATCCCAGAGTTGGCTCTCTCCAGGTTATTTAAGCAGCAAACATCCCTGGGTGGACTTGAACCACCATCCTTTCGGTTAACAGCCGACTGCACTGACCTATTGCGCCACAGAGACTGCACCTGGCTCGTGTTTTTTTAAGCTTCAAGCATTTGCTTTATGGCTTTTTAAGGTTGAGCTGCACATGTATGCTTATCGGTCCGTGTACTTAGCGGTCAACGGATTTTCGTTTTGAAATGAAAAAAACAAAAACGAAAAACAGCCAGTTTCCCAATTACCATATGTAAATAGGGAAACAAAAAACGAACAACAACCCGATTTTCGTTTTTTTTGTTTTGATATTAAAAAACAGAGAACAAAAAACAATCTTGTCATCCTATTTTCTTTGATGAGTTTATGGATGGAAACCGGAAAATAAAATACGGGTGCATACGTCTCATTTCTCAATTTCACAATGTTTTTTTTCGTGACCCGGAAGCGATCGCAAGTAGTTTATAAAAGTGGTAAGCGGTTGAATGCTGGATACCCGGAAGTCATTTTGACATCAATAAGACCGTCGTAAAAATGTTTTTAGATGTATATGCTAGTTTTATATTTTGAAAACCAAAAGAATGGAACGTCTTGTGGGGATGTAGCAGCTGCGTTGGGTTCACAGTTTGGACCTTTACGGGGGTTTTCTGAGAGCAGTGTGCGGAGGTGGTGTACTGAGCAGGGACTTGTCAGGGACTTCTGTCCTGACGGCCAACTCGAAGTTGAAATTGGTGAAAGTATTGCTGAGGTAATTTTTTTTAATGTTTTTTATCTCAATCGCCGTTAACCGCTTTTGTTAAACATACAAATTAATGTTACTCTTAAAGTAAATAAAAAGCTGACCACAGCTAGGCCAATGCATTTCTTTTTAGATTAGATTAGATTAGACTAGGGTGACAAGACGTCTCCGGTTTTTGGGGACAGTCCCCGGTTTTGGGGACCTGTCCCAGGGTGGATCTTCCCCCGGAAATGTCCCCGGTTTTCACTGTGACCGACCCGAAATTGGAATGAAAGAAAGAAAACACCGACCAAACGGAGCCGATCGAGCAGCGCTGCTCAGAACTTTAGAGATGTTTTAGAAAGCCGTATTGTATGATGCTAAAATTACTGATTATTTACATGGAGTCTGGTAGGCCTTTTTATCTTAAAATATTAGGACTTTTAGTCTTCAAATATTAGGACTTTCTATCTTGAAATATTAGGACTTTTAGTCTTGAAATATTAGGACTTTCCATCTTGAAATATTCGCCTCTGAGGTGTAGTGGAGTGGAGAAAGAAGTAGCAGCAGGGGTGAGTCTAGGGTCAGACCTTGGGGGGGGGGGGGCAGAAAATGTCCTCGGATTTTGTCTGAGAAATCTGGTCACCTTGGATTAGACCAAACATGTTATTTGATATATCAATAAATAGTACATCAGTATTTCCAAGAATGCCTTAATCACTTTATTACTAAATAGAATGTTTAGGATAACAATAAACATTTAAACTAAGTTTCACTCCTGCTCCCAGACTGGACCGTCTTTCGGCAGAAAAATGATGACAGGCTATCTATCTGCAAAAGGGGTTAAAGCATCTGTGGGCAGAGTGGGCGCCGTGTTGAGACGTATTCATCAACCCTACCACATTGCAAGACAGCAGGTAAGGTCATAGCATTACTGCGTTTCAACAGAACATATCTGGACCCTGTTTCAAGAAGCAAGCTTAACAAACTCTGAGCTTTACCTTGAGCTCTGAGTTTTTGAGAGGTAAAACTCAGTTTTCGGTTTCAGCTGAAAGAAGTAGTTCAATGAACACTAAGTACGGTATTTTGAAGCCGATGGAAGTCACATTTTCACTGAAAAAAATAATTAGCCAGCTGGGTCGGAATGTGACTTTGCAACAATAAGCCATTCATAATTTCTTCAGCCACCAGCATTTTTTCCCGTGAGGTTATAGCTGTATCAATATATTTAAAAAATCAAATGTAAAATAGGACAAATCCAACACTTCATTATTCATTCATGAAGGAGGAGCTCTTCTTCAGGAGCTCTTTATTTACCCGTTGCCATGGTTAATTGTCTAATAACACGCTTCCATCCGGTTTAACGGGTTGATTGAACTAATTCTTTCAGCTGTTCTGTAATCAAACATAACTTTCCCATCTCAGGTTTAGTCAACTCCGAGCTCAGGGATGAGCTCAATGGCTGAAAGAGGGTCTCAGATGTTTTGACCCCACTATAATTTAGGTGTAGGAGAATCTTATCATACAAATCGAGAATTATTGAGATTTTCTAATAATGTTGTTTTTAAATTTTAGGGTGCCCGAAATCTGAACCCAATACCCTACTGTGCACAATACATGGGGCACAAACTGCATGTAGATCAGAATGAAAAGCTTGGTATTAGGGATGAGCGAGTACAGCATTATCTGTATCTGTATCTGTTTACCACATTTATTATCTGTATCCGGAGATCCGTACTCGGACTGGGCGGGGCCTAAACCAGAAGTGGTCATAATTAACCCGGAAGTGGGTCGGGTTGTCTTGAAATGGGGGGGGGCTTTAACCGGTATGTTATTTTAAGCATGCAATTGATATGGGTTGATCAGGAATTGTTATATTTATTGCTGATTCGAAAACTATTTCCATGATAGCATCAGCATTGAGTGTCATTGGTGTTGTCATGGTAACAAACAAACTATATAGGCCTACAGTATATAACAAGTTTTGCAACAATAAATACAACTATGTGCTTGCAATTATTAAGTAAAATATAATGAACAAGAGTTTTCATACTCAATACTATAACTTTATTTTTTAACTTTTAATTTTTCTATGATCAGTGTGATCATTTATTTATTTTTGGTTCTTTTTTATTTTCACACTTATTTTCACACTCACAGACACACACACTCAATTGTGAGTGTGTTTGTCTGTGAGTGAGTAAAAGATACAGAGAGAGAGAGAGAGAGAGAGAGAGAGAGAAACAAAGAGAGAGAGAGAGAGAGAGATAGAGAAACAAAGAGAGACAGGGGGGGGGGGGGTTGGAATGTGTTTGTGTGTGTATCTTAATTTGTAATATTATTCATTTATACCGCAACTGCCTTTTATTTTTTATTATAAAACACAGCAAGAAAGTTTCAGACACTCAAAAAACTGGTTAGAGCAGCAGGCAGTTAAAAAAAAAAAAAAAAAAAATCCGACGGCAGAGATGCAACACGAGTCCCATTCTACCAACACCATGTCTGAACAAACTCCACGTAACCAGAAGTCTCCTGGTTGCTAGGTACTAGTTCAAACCGAAGTATAAAACAAACCTGAAGCTGAAGAAACCCTAAATGTTAACGGGAAAGCCCCGCGGACCTGAGAGAGACAGAGTGAGCTGTTCACTTCTCTGTGTCCTGAGTGCGTGTGAGCGGAGTTGCACACAGCAACACGAGAAAACTTTGTTAGTAGGGAGGGGCGCTGGGACTAGCCTATCACAGAATAGTGTAGGGGAGGGGCGCTGGGACTAGCCTATCACAGAATAGTGTAAGGGAGAGGCGCTGTGACTACCACTGTGACTAGCCTATCACAGAATGGAGACACAGTCAGTGGAGAATTATTCAATCCGAGTACAGATATTGACTCGCATTACTCGTTTAATACTTGTACTCGGCAAAAGTGCTTTATCCGTACCGGATACTCGTTTCAGCCGGATACTCGGATCACCCCTATCGTCACTCCCTTTTAAAGACTTTTCAAGGGACACCTGCCAGGTGATAACAGGACATAGTTCTTACTTTAAACCTTAAATGTGGTTCCACTGGCGATTGAATCCAGAACCTTCTGCATGTAAAGCAGATGTGATAACTACTACACCATGGAACCTCCGACATACTGTCATCTTTAACATAATCAGAACAATACAGTAAAAATAATGACTGGAGGCGAAGTTCTGAAAAGACACGGGCTAATATTTCATTATTTGCATTCAATTCTTTCTAAAGACTTTTCAAATGACCTAATACATAGTTCAATAATTACAAAATAAAGTTTTTCATAACTTTTGGTCAAAATTTCCCCTCAATTCTCATAGAAACATAGAAACAAACCTTCTGGGAAAACTATAAATCTATCAATAATCCAGACTGGATTGAAATTTCCCATCGTACTTTAACCAGACCTCCATGTTTAACCACTCGTGTATACAATATGCACATGTTGCCATTAACTCTGTGTAGACGTGAAGAAGTCTTTCAGATAGGAGACTACATTTCTTTGTAGTAAATTTTATTTAACTGTCATTCACTCCCTTTTAAAGACTTTTCAACTGACACCTGCCAGGTGGTAACAAGACATAGGTCATACTTCAAACCATGAATCTGGTTCCACTGGGAATTGAACCCAGGACCTTCTGTGTGTAAAGCAGACTTGATAAATACTACACTATGGAACCTCGGTGTAAAGCAAGAACAGTCTCATTCCTTTGACATACTAGGAATTTGGAAGCAAGGGACAATTATAGACTATGTTGTAAAGAAAGTCCAGGAAGTTGTGCTTTTTACAAGAAAGAAAGTCATTGCTGTTTGTCTGAACACTGTTAGACTTTTTTTGTAAATTTGCGTTAACTTACTGGCAATGTGCTGTAACTTCCTGATTACAGTATCATAACTGTACATGTTTTTGTACAGTGTGATACCCTTACTGTAACTTAGTTTTACAGTAGTAAAAATACCCTTAGTTTTACTGTTGAAAGAACTCCACAATGGCAAAGCCCCAGGGATTGATTAAATTCGTTGAGAAATATTGTAAGGAGAGGCTGTCTTGGTTGACACACCTCTTCAACATTGCGTGGAGGTCTGTGGCAGTGCCTAAGGAGTGGCAGACCAGGGTGGTTGCTCCCCTCTTCAAGAAGAATGGAATCTGCCCATTACAGGAGTATCACACTGCTCAGCCTCCTTGGTAATCTCTACTCCAAGGTGCTGGAAAGTCAAATTTAGACGATCCTCAGCAAGGAGTGTGCCAATGTCCGTAACATTCCAGCAAATGGCAGTGGTGGGATTTGAACCCAGGCCTCCAGAGAGACTGGAGCCTTAATCCAGCGCCTTAGACCACTCGGCCACACTACCTGCAAATAGCGCTTCCCCAAAACGTGACAAACACAAAGAACGTAACTAACGGTATGCTTGTTAATGTTATTGGAACAAAACGTTTGCAAGGGAAAAGCCAATACTTACATACTAAAAAATGTATCACTCTTTGTCATTTTTCTCTGGCATTGTTGATTTTAGAATATTGTAACCAATGAGTAGGTTTAGGTCTATGTGAATATGGGCTGAGCATTTACCTGGGCTGAATTTGTGAACATCTTCTTTGCATATTCACTGTAAAGAGCCATTACTCCTCCAACTGCCAACTATTGTTCCAGAGACAATAGGATATACAGTTTTAGATTGCAAGGTAACTGTCCAAGACCAAAGACTTCAATGAAATACCTCAAGTTCATGTTTTTTTATTAGAAATTCGAGCACAGTTGTTCATCTACCATTCAAAAACAAAAGTATGATCATGAAACACATATAACTTAGATTACCTAACTACAGCTCTGGTTTAATACAGGCCAATGTCAGAGATCGTACAGATCTTTCTGCAGACCTTCAACGGCTAAATACCTATTCCCATACCGGGAGTTGAACCCGGGCCACCTGGGTGAAAACCAGGAATCCTAACCGCTAGACCATATGGGACTGACCACATATTAATAACAGGGATTTCATGAATGATTTCTTAGTCTGGCTGGAAACAGGCCATCTCTTGAACGTGAATGAAGACGCTTCTTAACTAAGTTTTATCTTGAAGTTTTTGTGTGTTCTTTAGGTTTTTATCTGCTTTAACTATTACCGGACAGCGGGGGCACGAAGCAGAGCAGAGCGGCCGTTAGGGAGGAATCCTCCTCCGTGTTCAGCTCCATTTTGAACTGGCAGTAAAAAACTTAACGTTGGAACTTTATGACGAATAAAAATGTTGACAGGTTGATTTCTGTTAATAACAAACACAACTATAGTCAATAGAAGAAAAAATATATATATGAAAAGCCGTCTTGGTTCATCTTTCCACTGTTCCTACAATCACCACTCTGGTCTGGCTGGAAACTAAAGGATCTAAACTAAAAGGATGTTCCTCTTTGACTAAAAGGTCTATCTCTGTAGGGATCCATCCCATAATGTTGTCACACACTTAGAATAATGATCTGAGTCTGTCAGCAGCAACAACACAACCTTTAATGGACGCTGACTTTACCTTTAAATTAGGAGTTTAAACAGAGACCCAACAGGAAGAATAAATCCATCAGATCAAGTCCCCAATAATCAGCATGTGGCCTTGTTTTATTTCAGGTAGTCAGCATGGAGCTGTTCCACATTCCCAGACATTTAAAACAAGTCAATCATTGGCGTTATTCTACGAGTCAGATGAATAAATCAGCTGTTTGCTATTTGAGCTGCTCTGTTTCCTGCTGCTCCGTCATTCTTTAGTCTCCTCTGGAAACAGGTTGCTGTCCTTTATGTTTCTTTTGGATGACATCATCAGTGTCTTTGCTTTAGTCTGAAAACTCCAACAGATTTAAAACCACATGCAGTCACAGAAAATACAAACAGGGAATAGAAAATATCAGACAAAGATTATGAAATGAAAAGTCCCCAAAGTAGGAAAATATAATGTTAATCTACCAAAACAACAATAACTGGAGAGCATCTAATTAAACATGGCCGACTTCCAGTATGTCGGTGATGAGAGAGGAATGTTTGGACATATTAAAGATTCATTTTATTTTTAATTAACCTTTATTTAACCAGCCATTGACCTACAGTATAATACATAAAAGACAGGACAATGGTTCCATACTACACCACAAATCTCTATAGATACTACAACACAGACAAGAAATTACACTTAACTTAAGCTAATGCATACATACAAGTTAAAGGGCACCTAGTTAAAAGCAATTACACTCTTCAGGCAGAGTTGACTTAAAAGGTTTTAAACCGAATTTGACCTAAAGTCCAAATTTAGGCCTTCCACACTTTGGTTTTTAAATCATGGACCAAATCGCTGTGTAGTCTCACGATGCTAAAACGTTTAGTGTTCCAACTGTTGGAAGTTTTTGATATTTAAAGGGTTCAAAAGTGGGTTCAAAGGTTAAAACTAATAGCCCTACAGCAACCATGCCACGTCAAGCCCAAATGAGAAAGCAACCCGGAGAAGTACTATACTGAACATTGCTGTTTCTGTTCATCCTAAAGTCCTTAAACATGTATTTTCTAAATTATAGAAAGATCACATGACCGGTGTCTGCAAGTGTTGCTCAGACCTGAGGCTCCGCATCCTTCCTCTGCATTTTAGAATAAAAACCAGGTTATTCTTTCTCATTCAACGTCAGTCATTTAATTTCTTACCACTTGACTTAGTGAAATGTCTGCAGGTGCAAAAAGGTCCTGGAAAAGCAACAAATGTGCTTCAATCAGCGGTCCACGATGCAGTGAAGTAAGCATTGGTGTGACACATCAGGACAGAGATGGAGAGACAGGGAGCTACGGTATGGGACCTGTGGCAACGGCTAGACCTGATGCAGAGAGACAACAGGCAAATAAGAAACCTGCATTGATGACGAGAAGAAATTTGAGTTTAAGCTAGCCAAAATGGAGGACAGGTTGAGATACAACAACAGCTACTGGTTTGGATTCCCTCCTTACAGATCAGGGCCAACATCAACATGGACAGAGCACACAGAATCAATGGCAAGGTACACTAACACATACGCTGATTTGAAGGTGTCTGAGATACCAGGACCGCCAAGCAGTCCTTCAGGGGTCAGCAGGAAGGCCGATTCAGGACTCCAATGCAACGCTTGCACTTTAAGCCTGGCTACAGTGCTTTCACCGTCCAGCAGCACCAGGAATGTATAGGAGTACAGCGTAAATTACATGCCAAAGGCGTCTCAAACTCTCTAATTTATCCGGCCACCCTGAAAGTAACCCACGGAGGGAGAACGCTAACATTCACTACAGCCAAGAAAGTGGACATGTTCTGTCGGGAGCTGGATAAAGATGATGAAGGGACATCCATGCGAGACGCTTCGACAGCTGTGGATTAGTGGAGTCTGGAACACTGTGCAAGGTTGACTTGAGAGAACTGTATGTAAGTTTAGGATCCAGCTTTAAATTACCATTTAATTAGGATGACTGTTCAATTTATAGTCTATATTTATCACTCTCACAAGGATGGTGTGCTTTCTCAGTTGTGGACTTCATAATAAAAAACTAAGAATTTATGAGAATGTCGGTTACAAACAGTAGAGGGCAGCAATACCCTATTGCAGCATCTAGTCTGCCTAATTCAAAGCAGAAGAATGTGTTTCCTTATATTTCCTAATCTTAAATGGTCATTACTGCTGGTCAGCCTTCAATGAGGAGAGAAGATCAGAATATAACAACACAGCTATCAGGGCATGGGGAAGAAGACGAAACAACTTGGCTCTGGCACATGTTCACAACAAGGCAGAGTGAATGATCTGGTGATTTTTAAGGCTAATACAGTGAGAAAACCTTTTCCCACATTGATCACACCAGTATGGCTTTTCTCCATTGTGAACACGCCGGTGGCTTTCAAGGTTACCCCTCAGAAAAAACCTTTTCCCACATTGATCACAGCTGTACGGCTTCTCTCCAGTGTGAAGGCGTTGATGTGTTTTTAGGTTAGTCTGCACTGCGAAAGCTGCCCCACATTGATCACAGCTGTACGGCTTCTCTCCAGTGTGAATGCGCTGATGTATTTTGAGTTTATTCTGCACTGTGAAAACTGCCCCACATTGATCACAGCTGTAAGGTTTCTCTCTAGTGTGTATGCGTCGATGTGTTTTTAGGTGTCCCTGCTGTGTGAAAGCTGCCCCACATTGATCACAGCTGTACGGCTTTTCTCCAGCGTGACGGTGCGGTGATGTGTTTTTAGGTAACACTGTTGTGTGAAAGCTGCCCCACATTGATCACAGCTGTACGGTTTCTCTCCAGTGTGTATGCGTTGATGTCTTTTTAGGTTTCCCTGCTGTGTGAAAGCTGACCCACATTGATCACAGCTGTACGGCTTCTCTCCAGTGTGAACTCTCAGATGAACCTTTAAATATCCAGATGTTGTGAAGGATTTCTCACAGTGCTGACAGTGGTGACGTTTGGGTCCCTCTCCTCTCCGTTTCTATAGCAACAGACAAACAGAGAGAGTTAGTGAACAACCTTCTTTAAACCCTGGATTTTCTGTTACTCACAATTTTAACTCTTCATACAATAATATATGACAAAATGAAGGAAAATATTCCTGACATGTTATAATGAAAGCAAATGCACTCTTCGGGTTCTAAGATATTCTAAATCTTTCAGGCAAACTTTAATGAAACAACTGCAATGCTGTAATGAAACAAGAAAGTGTGGTAGATGATGGTGGACCACCTGAATGCGTAAGCAGTCTACAAATATAATACGAGCACTTTAAAAGTTAGCAGAAGATACTGTTACTCAGGAAATTACCATTAAGATAAAATAAAAACACTTATCTACAATTGTAGAATATGATACACAGCCTACATATCTCCCTCTAACTCTGTCTCTCTCTTGGACTCTGAAATCTAGAAACTATAAAAATAATGAAATTGATCCACTAAATGTCCACTGTATACATGACTGTAATAGAGTATTCATCAGTTTAAAAAACAGCAAAATGTAATAATATATATAAAAACCTTTGAATTGTCCTCTCCCCTCACCCCAGGATGGCAGAAGTCTGATCATTCTGTGAATGGGGGGTGACAGAAACCCCTCCCTCCTTGTCATGACCTTTTTGACCAAGCACCTAAACACTCATCCCTACTGGACTATTTCCTGCCGTTAAACCTCTCACACATTACCACTCAATCATCATGGTACACTTCAACTTTAACATTCTGTATGGCACCACGCCCACTTCTCTCCTCAAACATTTACCATAACCTCACAGGGAGGGGGGGGGGGGGGACTTCTAGCAACCATAACCTTCTATGCATCAGTGGCCTCCCATTAAACCACTTCCTCAATTGATTGCACACAGCTTCTTTTGCATTGTGGCCAAATAAACTTTACCTGCTGATATTCTATAATCATGTCTACAACAAAAGAAATATCTCAACACAATATGCATTTATGATCATTAAGTGAATAAATCAGAGCCTATGTCGCCTAGTCAAAGTGTAGGACTAACTACCTGTTTTAAAACTGCATCAACAGCTTATAATGTCTCGTTTTTACTTTATTGGCCTACATGAAATAACTAATAACAAATATGAGTTGATATGTGTGAAACATTACAATTTACCAAAACATGAATTGATAATTGTGAATGTGGGATCTTCCAGCTGGTCACCCTAAAATGCACCAGAATGCGGGAAATCACATTTACAAAATTCAAAAAGGAACCCCAGACCCCCCCCCCCGAGCACAAACTGCCCCACCGAGAATATTTTTCACCAGCCGCCACTGTGATATAATAACATAAACAAAAACCCTTGAGTTGTCCTCATCCTATTGTTTCATGAGTGTACAGTAGTCTCCGCTACATAGTTACTGGTCCAGTGAACTAAGACTATAAATAAGGAGGATTGGACAGTATAATTGTAGAATCATCCCAAATTATAGTCCCGGTTTATTGGACAGAACGTACACTGTGTGGAAAAGTGATATACTGTTATTCTCATGAATCCAAAAAGAAATAAATGATGTAAAGAGATGTGCTGGTCTCTGGCCAGTCTGCCGCTGTTAGAACCGTTATAGAAACACGTGTAGAGGACGTTATATATTATCCTTCAATACTGACTCATTTAGCACTGTATCATCCTTTGCTAATGATCTCAACAACTGTCATACTCTATTCACCAGACTTCTAACAACAATATGACCGTCAGTTTATTAGTCTTCATAGATGACTGTCACATGAATATTTATTTAAATAATGAGCACAATGTTAAAACAATATCAGGACTTAACTGAACAGCAGAATGCTCTCGTTGTATATTAATTCAGGCTAATAATAACAATAAGAAGGTAAAAGCACCGCTGAGTGAACAAAGGCTGTTAGCCTGGTCAGGAGCAGGCTAGCTGTTAGCCTGGTTTACACATCCAGAAACCCTGGAAAACCCCGGCCTAATCCACTATCTAGGTCTTGTGAATAGGCCTCCTAGTTTAGACTGGTTGTTGTGTCCTGAACACTGACCTGAACATGGCTGGTACCATAGGCCGGGCCTACTGCTGGTCCTCTGGGGACCTGGTTGGTCCACTGCTCCGGGTCCTGGTCCTTCTCCATTCTTCTATTGTACTGAAATCCAGAAGATCTCCACTGTGGCAGCTGGACTAACTCTGGATTCTGTTGAGTACAAATCAAAGCAGGCAGAGATATTCAGATGCTTTCCTCACATCCACAGGGTCTGATAATGTGCTTGGTGTTGGTGTCCACCTAGTCCTGGTCTTCCTGGGGGGGGGGGGGGGGGCAAACCAACTCAACCAGTTCTACAATAGCTTTGATTGCCCTGTTTCTGCTGCAATGGCCTGCCCAGCCCCCAGATGTTCTGACAAAAATCCAGTTAATCAACTTTCTATTCTCTGAGTCTAGTCTAAGACACCAGGGGGTCGGAGACAGAAGGTTACTTCTGTTTGGGTACTTTTGCTGGCAGCAATCTTATCTATCTTCAGAATCAGAAATACTTTATTAACTCTGACATTAGCTTTGACTTGACTGTTGAATTCAGTAAGTGCTACTTGTTGGGGTAGTTGAACATGACAATGCTACAGACTAACTGAAGATGGATGTCATTGTAATCACATTCAGGTCATCTCAAATGGAGACACTGATGATTATTGTGTTCATAAGTGCTTCTCTTTGGGGTTGTCTTGGTTGTGAGTTCATCATCAGACACTAACACATGCAGAGCAAGTACATTTCAGCAGTTGTCCACTGCTGGCTAAATAAATAAAAGAATGGGGGTTTTGGAATAAATATTCAGCACTAACTGGTACTTTCTATTGCTGAATGATCTCTATCTGGAGGAAAAAGGAGTTGCCCCAAAGAAAGTCATTGGACTCTAATTGACCACTCATAGACTGTTAATGGCATACATTGGGATGATGGTTGTCTATTCATGAAGCCATTCATTACTTACAATAGACAAGACCACTGAAACGTGATCAAAAAGAAGGTGGAGTTGAGTGGAAATGGCTGCATTCTGTATTTAAGATGGCAAATCTGTGAAAGGAACCACTTCCACTGCATCTATATCACAACACAGAAGATGGTAGAAAACCAATGACACATCACATTATACTAAATCCCAGTTGTGCCTTCATGAACAATATTGTATTATCTCATAGGTACTGGAAGCCATCTGTCTGCACCAATGTATCTCATAACATTTATTTTCAGTCTAAATGCCCAGATGTGTTACAAAGATGTCATTGTAATCACATTCAGTTCATCTCAAATGGAAACACTGATGATTATTGTGTTCATAAGTGCTTCTCTGTGGGGTTGTCTTGGTAGTGAGTTCATCAGATGTGTTACAAAACTTGCAGTGAACGTTGTAATGTCCAGCGATGGTGGTATAGTGGTGAGCATAGCTGCCTTCTAAGCAGTTGCCCTGGGTTGGATTTCCAGCAATTGCAGCTTTCTTGAGTGATGTTACTTGCTTTATTCGTCAAGAAGTCAGCCAAAAGGTTACTTGCCCAACCCAATTTGATAAAACATTAGATCTCTGTTATTGTACAAACAAGGCAGCATATCAATCAATTAAGCTCCCTCCAAGAGAATCCACAGACACAGTCAGCACACTACGATTTGCCCTTTGCCCGTGTCTGGCATTAATAATCCAATTGAATATTGACTTGCTTCCTGCTTCTTACAGTGCAGAAACTTTGCTGCTTGCTCCTGCCTCTGCTTGCAAATTTTTGCTGATATTCTTGCTTTTCCTCTGAGAGAAACAATAAGAAGCGGCTCTTGGATACTTATAAATCACTGGACTACATACTTTTAAATTTTTCTGTGTGAGTTGGGCCTACCAATAGCTCAAGCCTGTCCTACAATGACTTTAGCTAAGACTTTTGTTGGGCTTGCTGTTTGGCCAAGCCTTTTGTACTGACAAATACAAATACAAACTGCTAAATTCTTTAGTCCCAGTATGATGTCTCAGACATTAGTTCCAGTTGAAAATGCTAGTTGTCATAAGTGGGATTTGAACCCACGCCTCCAGTGGAGATTGCGACCTGAACGCAGCGCCTTAGACCGCTCGGCCATCCTGACTGATACAATAGTTTGGCATTAGGACCTGTCTCAAACATTATAATACAGTAAATAAAACATGTTATGATATAGTAGGTTCTCAGTCATCCATGTCATAGTTAACAAGGGAAGGTTTCTCAACTGTCAGCCCAAATATATGGGCGTACATTTTTTACACAGAAAGGGTTGGACACAGTGTCCACTCCCCCACCCATTTCTGACAATTGAAAGCTGTGGGGAAAGGGGGGTTCCAAAGCTAATAGACCATTCAACAAGCAGTTCTGATGCACTATACTGGCCCATTCAGGATGAGCACTGTCTACTCTGACTGCAGCAACACAAGTTCAGATTTCAGTGATACCTTATTTTTATGGTGATTACGAGACTGAATGCAAAGTGTGTATCCCCCATGTAACTCAAAGCCTATCCCTTCCAGTCAATACTGTCAAATTTGGGGCTCCTTCAATTACATTAACAACCAGGTAACTCCTCAACATGTCCCCACCAACATACTGTTTTCAGTCTAAATGGTAAAGGACATTAAACCTGTAACCTTACTTTAAACTAGATGTGGAAAGTTGAAAGTTTGATCTTTTTCACCTGTGCTGTGGCTTAAAAACAGGTTCCACTGAGATTTGAACTCAAATCACTGGATTCAGAGTCCAGAGTGCTAACCATTACACCATGGAACCTGTCAAAGTATTGCAAGGGTTTGCTTGGCCCTTTCTTTCATAATATCCACATGTGTGATATTAAAGGCACACAACAATCACAACGAAGATTAAAAACCAACAATTACTGGCCAACTTAAGTCCTTTAGTTAGCTAAGCATTCAGAGGATGTGGGGAAAAGCAAGTCAAGAACAGGTTTTAAAGGACTTGCCACAGACAGTGAATACAGCAGTAGATATGTCTACTGTGTGCAAACACATGGTAACTTTACATCTGTTGACAATAATGATGCTCACAAAACACATTCATGTGCTCTTAATTACAAAGAACTCCTAAGTTCGTTATTACCAATTTCACATCTCTGACATTTGTTCCAGATGAAAACACAAGATGTCAGAAATGGGATTTGAACCCACGCCTCCAGGGGAGACTGCGACCTGAACGCAGCGCCTTGGACCCCTCAGCCATCCTGACTGATCAAACAGGTGATTAGTAGGACCTCTCTCAAAAATTATAATATAGTAAATTAAACATGTCATGATGTAGTAGGTTCTCAGTCATCCACGTCATAGTTAACAAGTGAAGGTTTCTCAACTGTCAGCCCAAATATATGGGCTACTGTCCAGCGATGGTGGTATAGTGGTGAGCATAGCTGCCTTCCACGCAGTTCAGCTGGGTTTGATTCCCAGCCATTTTGGTAGTTATTTGTGAGTGATTTTGCTTGCTTTATTTGTCAAGAAGTAACCAAAAAGGTTACTTGTCCAACCCAGTTTGATAAAATATTAGATCTCTGTTATGGTACAAATATTGGAGCATATCAATCAATCAAGCTGCCTCCATAAGGATCCACAGACACAGGCAGTACACTGAGATTTGCACTTTGCCCTTTTCCGTGTCTGGTAACTAATACTAACCACTTGAAAAGTTTATGAACATTTGTGCAAACAGGTATAGCACTGCATATAGTGTTGTCGTGGCCGAGTGGTTAAGGCGATGGACTAGAAATCCATTGGGGTCTCCCAGCGCAGGAATTGAATTCTGCCCACAACGGGAAGTGTTTTTAAGAGTGGTAGCAAACCAATGACTCATCCCAGTATTCCAAATTGCAGATGAGCTTTCATGAACAATATTGTGTTACTTCATAGATACTGTGTTACAAGATTTGCAGTGAGCATTGTATTGTCCAGCAGAAAGGACACGTGCAGACCTGTGCTCCACCAAAAGAGACATCTGCCCCCGCTGCTGGAATGGACACTTCTCTATCTGTAATCAACCAAAATTAAAATGCTACAGAATGTTTTGTATCTCTGCTCTGTGGTGTCCCAGGGTCAAATCTTTCCTCAGGTGGGGGCTGTGGTGGATCACTACCACACTTTATGTCTTCCTCTTGTTTTGTGACCTTGGCAGAGGGAGCAGATGTGTAGCGCAAAAAGTAAAGCAGATTAGAGGTGAACAGCTTTACTCCTGGGTTGTTAAGGGAAAGTCTATCTGCTTTAAAAAGATGTCTGCGCTCCCAGAAAATGTTAAAATTGTCAATGAACTGCAGAGAGTGGACGGTACATTCAGTTGAAAGCCATTTGTTTAGTGCCAACAGTCGGCTGAATCTCTCATCTCCTCTTCTGACTGACGGTATAGGGCCACTGATAAACACATCTGCGTTTAGAGAGCTGACGGTGTCCAGCAGTTGCTTAAAGTCCAGTTTCTGCAATTCAGACTGTTGCTTTACAACATCATTTGACCCTATATGCAGAATAATGTTCTTCACAGTTGGGTGTTCTGCTATGATAGCTGGGATTTTTTGGGTAAAGTCAGACACCATGTCTTTGGGAAAACAGAGTATTTTGGTGTTTTTACTGTTTTTTAAATCTTTTACAGCAGAGTCACCCACAATCAGGGTTTGAGGCCCAGTTGTTAGCTTTTTACTTTTTGAATTGCTCTCAGTCCTTACCCTGCTGTGTGGTGATGAGACGCAGTCCCGGTCATCAGATGACTGTCCAGCGTTTTGCAGCAGAGGAGCAAATCTGTTATCCAGTTGTACACCAGGTTGTTGGGGGGGCATTTTGTTGCTTATTTTCCCTTTTGCAGCTGTCCACGGCTGTGTCCTACTAGGTACAGGGGTTGAAGAGGCGCTCTGCCCAGATGATAGTGCAGGCCAGCCGGTCATATCACAAATCTCAGGGCGCTGTGCCCTGCCTGTTAGTCGTCCTCCCATTTCCCAGGAAAATGATTTACTCTTAGGTTTCACAGCACAAGAGTTCCAGGGAGGACTGCCACTTGTTGATTTGTTACCCGTTCTACAGCCCTCCTGTTTCTTTGTAGCTTTGTTGGTGCTAATTAGCCGTGTGTTAGCATGCTTTTGTCCATTGTTATGGGTCCATGGTAAAGTGGTGTCATTTCCAGAAGATCCGTTCACTTCCACATTCACTTCTAGTCGGTGAACCTTGGTTTCCAGAAGTGCAATCTTCTGAAGGAGTTTGTAGTAGTCTTCCACGGAGAAAGGAGGCATCTTGCTGCTAATTAGCTTTAGCTACAGTCACTGTAGGACAGGCTTGAGCTATTGGTAGGCCACACTCACGCAGGAAAATGTTAAAATATGGCAATAGCCTACTGTGTCTACAAAAAATGTATAGTCCAGTTATTTATAAGTATCCAAGAGCCGCTGCTCATAGTTTCTCTCAGAGGAAAAGCAAGATTATCAGCAAAAATATGCAAGCAGAGGCAGGAGCAAGCAGCAAAGCGTCTGCACTGTAAGAAGCAGGAAGCAAGTCCTCTCAGGCACAAGCGTGCGGACAGCATTATCACAAAGAGAACACGGTTCTACAAGAGCTTCTTTCCAGCCGCAGTGAGACTTTTGGCCAAAACTAAATTAACTATACTGCTTAGGGTCTGAGTAATTTAACACATATGTGCAATATACTTGTGCATCTTCTTTATTTATTTAATAATAATTGTGCATTTTGATATTTTTAAGGGGCTGTCTTTAGGGGCAAATGGCAATATGCAATTATATTTTTGGCAAGTTTAGGAATGCAATTTTCTTTACTTTTATTTGTACTTTTTAATGGTTTTGTGCAATGTTATTCATTTATAATGTAAATGCTTTGTGTGTCTTTTTAAACTTGACTTGACTTTCTGAGTAATAACCGCACAAGAGTTCCTATGTGTGAAAACATGAATGGCAAATAAAGTTCTTGATTCTTTACTTGATTCTATATAAAAAATTCATAAGAAAGTCATAAACAGTCATAGTATGTCAAAAAAATCTAAAAGTTGTAAAATGTCATAGTATGTCAAAATATTCCTAAACGTCATTGTTTAGTATGACGAAAAAAACATTAAAAAGTCATACTGTAGTATGTTGAAATATTTATAAAAATGCATAAAAATTCATAAAGTCATAAAAGTCATAGCATAGTATGTCGAAATATTCCTAAAAAGTCGTAGTGTAGTAGGTCGTAACAAGTCCAGATTTATAGTTCTTGTTGTAAAACAAGAAGAAGCTAAAGTCCTCTGGAGAATGCGGGCATTGATCCCGCTACCTCTCGCATGCTAAGCAAGCGCTCTACCATTTGAGCTAATTCCCCCTTTTCTATAAAAGTCCAAAAAGTGTATGTCAAAAAAATTCATAGCATAGTATGTTGAAAAAATTCATAGTATAGGATGTCGAAATATTCATAAAAAGTCATAGTATAATATGACAAAATATTCATAAAATGTCATAAAAAGTCATAGTATAGTATGTCGAAATCGCATCGGAGTGTGAATGTGTATGAATGTTTATCTGATGAGCAGGTGGCACCTTGTACGGCAGCCCCGGCCTCAGTGTATGAATGTGTGTGAATGGTGAATGTTTCCTGTAGATGTAAAAGCGCTTTGAGCAGTTGTTAAGACTGGAAAAGCGCTATATAAATACAGCACATTTACATTTACATTTACATAAAAAGTCATAGAGTAGTATGTTGTAACAAGTCTAAATTTATAGTTCTTGTTGTAAAGCAAGAAGAATCCAAAATCCTCTGGAGAATGCGGGCATCGATCCCGCTACCTCTCACATGCTAAGCAAGCGCTCTACCATTTTAGCTAATTCCCCTTCTCAAAAAAAGCCACAGTATAGTATGTCAAAAATTCATAAAAATTCATAAAAAGTTATAGTATAGTATGTCGAAATTTCGTAAAAAATCATAAAAAGTCACAGCATATTATGTCAAAAATTCATAGAAGTCATAGCATAGTATGACAAAATATTCATAAAATGTCATAAAAAGTCATAGTATAGTATGTCTAAATATTCCTAAAATTATGTCGTAACAAGTCCAAATTTATAGTTCATGTTGTAAAGCAAGAAGAATCTAAAGTCTTCTGGAGAATGCGGGCATTGATCCCGCTACCTCTCACATGCTAAGCACGTGCTCTACCATTTGACTTAATTCCCCTTTTCAAAAAAAGTTGTAGTATGTTGAAAAAAGTCACAGTAAAGTATGTAAAAAAAATCATAAAAGTCATAATATAGTATGACAAAAAATCATGACAGTCATAGTTTAGTATGATAAAAAAATCATAAAAGTCATACCCTGATCTGTAATTTAAGTAAGTTTTATCTTGAAGCTTTTGAGTGTTCTTTAGGTTTCTATCTGCTTTAACTATTATCGGTAATGGCTCTTTACAGTGACTATGCAAAAGAAGATGTTCACAAGTTTAGATCAGGTAAATGGTAAATGCTCAGCCCACATTCAAAAACACCGAAACATACTCACTTAATGCTATTACCAATTTTCTAATAATCAATGCCAGAGAAAAATGTCAAAGTGTGATAACATTTTTAATAAAGTATTGGCTTTTTCCTTGCAAAGGTTTTTTTTCCAATAACAGAAACAAGCATACCATTAGTTACGGTCCCTGTGTTTGTCACGATGTGGAGAATTACTCCTTGCAGGTAGTTTGGCCGAGTGGTCAAGGCTCCAGTCTCTCTGGAGGCGTGGGTTCAAATCCTACCGCTGCCATTTACATATATTACATAGCTGGAAGCCAACAAATGTGGTCTCTTACTTGTAGTGTCATTTGGGCTGAACTTGGTGAAGTAACTAGAATCATCCATCAATCACCTTCCTGAGATTGTTCCTTGTAAACCTGAGGTTCAACGATTGGTGAAACCTTCCTTTCCAGCACTTTGGAGTACAAAATCAACAAATAATTGTGATAATTAATCGTGATCTCCATATTGATCAAAGTAATTGTCGTTATCAATTTGGCTATAATAATGCAGCTCAAAGAGATTTTATCAAACAAGGTTGGGCAAGTAACCTTTCTGTTGACTTCTTCTAAAAAAAAGCAATTAACACAACTCAAAGAAAGCTGCTGCAATGGCTGGGAATCAAACCCAGGTCAACTGCTTGGAAGGCAGCTATGCTCACCACTATACCACCATCACTGTGCAATACAATGTTCACTTCAAATCTTGCGACACATCTGGGCATTGAGACTGAAAGTGCACTCTATCACTGAGCTACAGCCGCTGATGATTCAGAAATTCCCTCCAGGGGGGTCCTGTGTTTCCACATTCACAAGAATGGGAAGTGCATGAGTACAAGCTAACTGTTGAGGTATAAAGCTGAAATCCTTAGGTCGCTGGTTCAAATCTGGCTCGAAGAAGAAGTTTTTTCCAGAGTTTCCCTTCAGGAATCAATAAAGAATTTCTGATTCTGATGTAGAGATGGACAGACGACCCAAAAGCATAATACTTCTTGCCGAGACATAACAAGAAACAAAAAAAGAGGTGGGGTAGATATGAGCACAGAAATCCTTTTACGACAGGATTTACGTGAGATTCCTGAAACGTTCGTATCACACCAATCAGAGCGTAAGAATGATCGTATTGATAAATGCAGCGGCTGGAAAGCTAAGAAGTGATAGTAGTATTTTGATGAATTTGCGTCACATGTGACACTCTCTTTTCCATCACATTCAATAAATAAACAAGATTATTCAATAATAACCATGCCTCCACTTCTATATAAAGTAGTCTCATCCAGGACCTATTGCACCCTAAGCGAGAATCATAAACCTAGACCAATGAACAAGGAGAGCCATGTCCTGCTTGTTTGTTCCTTATATTTTTTCCCAGTTGTTTCTGTAGCGTGCAGTTGAAGCAGGATATGAAAAATTGCCAACATGCTGTACTACAATTGTGCTGGCTCAGCCATATAAAAAACATCCTATTAGCAATTTTCCATCAAGTAAATGTGATCAGTCAGTGACGCAAAAGGTAATTGTTAAGTAGTTTGTTTGGCATGGTGTTTTTATGGCTCCACTGCCAGAGCTTTCTGATTAAATTGGACTAAAGACTACTTTTGAAGCAAAACATTTTACCAACATTGAAACTTGAATTTTGATAAAAAGGAAATGCAGCTTGGATTTGTCACTGACTTGAAAGGCTATGGTCACGGCCCGATTGAGCTTTCCGATATAATTTGACAACAGGAAACATTTGATACAAAATATTTTTACCAATAAAAAAACCTTTTTGTCAGTAAAAAGTGAAAGTAAAATCGGGGGAAGGGGGAATTTTCAAGCCCCACCTGCCCCCATCGCCCCAACACAATGCTAATGAAATACGCAAGAAGCTTAAAATGCTTCCCCCTGTTTAGTTCTGACTCTGGGGACAGAAAGTAGACCTGTCCCAGATGACCTGAGAGGTCTGGGGGGGTCATAGTGTAGTAGCAGATCAGAAATGTATTGTGGCCCTAAACCGTTTAGTGATTTATAAACTAGCTAAAGTACTTTGAAATCAATTCTTTTAATGTACAGGAAGCCAGTGTAAAGACTTCAGAACTGGAGGGATGTGATCCAGTCTCTTGGTCTTAATGAGGACTGGAGTGATGTGATCCAGTCTCTTGGTCTTAGTGAGGACTGGAGTGATGTGATCCAGTCTCTTGGTCTTAGTGAGGACTCGAGCAGCAGCGTTCTGAATCAGCTGCAGCTGTCTGATTGATTTTTTTAGCGAGACCTGTAAAGACCCCGTTACAGTAGTCAAGTCTACTGAAGATGAAAGCATTGACAAGTTTTTCCAAATCCTGTTGACACATAAGTCCTTTAACCCTTGATATATTCTTAAGGTGATAGTAGGCTGACTTTGTTATTGTCTTAATGTGGCTGTTAAGATTCAGGTCAGAGTCCATGACTACACCAACATTTCTGGCTTTGTCTGTTGTTTTTAACATTGTTGTTTGAAGCTGAGTGCAGACTTTTAATCGTTCCTCTTTTGCTCCAAAAACAGCCAGCTCAGTTTTTCCTTCATTTAATTTCAGAAAGTTCTGGCACATCCAGTCGTTAATTTGTTCAATGCACTTAGTCAGTTTAAAGATAAACACTTGCCCATCAAGTGTAGAATAACATCAGCTGTGAACTGTAGTTGTGTTTCACATAAAACTGTCAGTACAAAAAGATCTAGGGCCCTTTAGTTGTTGTAATCATTTCAATTTAGTGTCATTCATATGTGATCCCTGGTTAACATACAGTATAATGTCTTTATGACATAATTATTTAAAGCACTATGAAGTCCTGTTGCAAAAAGCAAAAATAATAGATTATTTAAAAAGACAGGATTATCTACTATCAGATCATTGAAGCCACATTTCCAGAGAAACATGTAATCGTAGGACAGAAAAAGATCAAGTTTAACAAATTATGTTAAGAGTAATGGATTGCAATTTTTAATCAGTTTTATTAGAAAATCATCAGAATTGTCATTTATTTATTGTTACATAGCCTAGAGATGTGTGGTAAAGTGGCATATGATGATAAACAGACCTATTCATAATGTAATATTGTCTCTTTTTATTGTTTTTTTTGTTCAGCTACATTATCTGCAAACTTCAACTGCCCCAGTTATCACTCTCTGCTGACTCGCCAGAAGATGGAGCTGCTGACTTGTATTTTTCAGGATAGAAATGAAGTAAAGCAGTTGAGATTAGAAGATGAATACTGGTGTAGTCAAGTCAACCTTTTTCAAGTAGTTTGCTACTTTTACTTTTATACTTTATGTAAATTTCCAAGCCTGTACTTTGTTACTTTTACTTGAGTAAAGAAGTTAAATCAGTACTTCTACTTTTACCAGATACTTAGTTTAAGTATCTGTACTTCTACTTTAGTACGGGAAGTGAGAACTGAGCGATTCATGGCGTGGTATGAAATATGAAATGTTAGAAATATGTTAGACAGAGACAACACTGGCACTCGCTCCTCCGGTTAGTTTTTCAGAAGTAGAGCACGATTCTTTACTTCACTAGGCTACTGCAAAACAGAAATACTCAAATGCCCCTGTGAGTGTCAGACTACATGCATTATGTTGTTATTATTGAAAGTTAATTTACAACAAACATTATAATAGCAGTTTCTTAGAAGAATTTTTACAGTGATAGACTTCACAGGTTGACAGGATCCATAATAAGACAACACTCTGGTTCCACAGGGGATTGAACCCAGGACCTTCTGCATGTACAGCAGACGTGATAACTACTACACTATGGAACCTCTGTACCCATGTAGTCTTTAACATAAATGGATTCATACTGTAAATAAAAATAGATGGAGGTCAGGTTCTGAAAGTGAAACAAGATGCAAAAGAAGTCTTTCAGATAGACAATATGTCTTTAGAGTAGTTTTTTTTTTATTGTTTAGTGTCAGTCACTCCCTTTTAAAGAGACACCTGCCAGGTGGTAACACAAAATAGTTCTTCTTTTAAACATTAAGTCTGGTTCCACTGGGGATTGAACCAAGGACCTTCTGCATGTAAAGCAGATGTGACAACTACTACAGACTCCATGTAAATTATCACTACTTTTAGTATGTATAGAGCAGCATATCTCCACCAGACTCCATGTAAATAATCACTACTTTTAGCATGTATAGAGCAGCATATCTCCACCAGACTCCATGTAAATAATCACTACTTTTAGCATGTATAGAGCAGCATATCTCCACCAGACTCCATGTAAATAATAACTACTTTTAGCATGTATAGAGCAGCATATCTCCACCAGACTCCATGTAAATAATCACTATTAGCATTTATAGAGCAGCATATCTCCACCAGACTCCATGTAAATAATCAATACTTTTAGCGTGTATAAAGCAGCATATCTCCATAAGACTCCATGTAAATAATCACTACTTTTAGCGTGCATAAAGCAGCATATTTCCACCAGACTCCATGTAAATAATCACTACTTTTAGCGTGTATAGAGCAGCATAACTCCACTAGACTCCATGTAAATAATCACTACTTTTAGCGTGTATAGAGCAGCATATCTCCACCAGACTCCATGTAAATAATCACTACTTTTAGCGTGTATAGAGCAGCAAATCTCCACATGTAAATGGGTGAATTAAGAGTTTATTCCAACCAGACCAGAGTGGTGATTGTTGGAACAGTGGAAAGATGAACCAAGACGGCTTTTGGTAGATTTATTTAGTTTCTGTCCACTTTTAATGAAGTGTGTTTTACGAT